>NC_046162.1:91160141-91165141 GCF_011064425.1 Rattus rattus
ACTAGGACTAAAGGCGTGTACCACAACACTTGGCTGCCAACCACTACTTAATTAATAGTCAAATTGGATCTATCTTAACATAGTATATTATTAAATATGTATATTTAAAAATTTTAACTTTAACACCAAAAAAGGAACTATTTCAAATGAACTAAATCCTGTCCATTCCGAGTAATGTAAGTATGGGCTGGAGAGACGGCTCAGCTGTTAGGAGTGCTTAGGGCTCTTTGCAGCAGACCTGAGTTCAGTTCCTAGCACCCATGCCAGGTGGCTAACAATTGCCTGGAACTCCAGCTTCAGAGGATCCCAGGCCTCTGACCTCTGAGGACAAGAGCACTCACATGCACATACCCAGACACACACACACACACACACACACACACACACACACACACACACACACACACACACACACTTTCCCTACCCACACACACACACTCAAAAATAAGCCAGGCTTGGTGGTACACACCTTTAATCCCAGCACTTGGGAGGCAGAGGCAGGCGGATCTCTGGGTTTGAAGCCAACCTGGTCTAAGAGTAAGTCCCAGGGCAGCCAGGGTTACACAGACCAGGTTTCAGAGCAGCCAGGACTACACCAAGAAACCCCCCTGTTGAAGAAGAAAAGGAATCTGTAATTCCAGCTCTCAGAAGTAGAAGCAGAAGAGTCAGAAGTCTGAGCTCATCTTCGGCTCCACACCTAGTTAGAGTCCAATGTGGAACCACAGGAGACCTTGTCTACAAAAGAGCAGCACTGGGGCTTAGAGAGATGGTTCAGCGGTTAAGAGCACTGACTGCTCTTCCAGAGGTCCTGAGTTCAATTCCCAGCAACTACATGGTGGCTCACAACCATCTGTAATGAGATCTGATGCCCTCTTCTGGTGTGTCTGAAGACAGCTACAGTGGTACTCATATATAATAAAGAAATAAATCTTAAAAACAAAAACAATATCAACAACAAATTAATGAAAAGAAAAGAGTTCTCAGAACCAAGCAGAGCAAGGCCAGTAATCCTAGGCAAAAGCAGGAGGACAGGAGGACAGGCTGGTCTAATAGTGAATTCTAGGCCAGCCAGTGAGACTCTGTTTAAAAAAAAAAAAAAAAAAAAAGCGCGCTCTGTTGACCTATGTTAAACATTGAGATCTGTCCTTATCAGTATTTCCAAAACCTCCCTGATAACACGTGTCACCTGAGAACATGTAGGTGTGCCACCGTCCTTTAGGATCTGGTGCCTAGTGTGGCAGAGAACACCTGGCAGTCCCATTCAGGCCCTAGTGTTCCCAACCCTTACTTTTGCTCTCAACACAGAAGGAAATGAAGAGTAAGGCTGTGAAGGATGTGAGGTAAGCCACACTAGGCGCTAAAGCCAGATGCCCCTTAGAACACAGGGTGAGGTTTTAGATAAAGAAAACTCAGGTTCATTGATTTGTCAGCTTCTTCCTCTGTGGTGGAGCGAATGTAACAAACCTTGTGCTTTCTCTTCCAGTTTCTGGCTTTCTGTACATGTTGGGCTCCAAAGTGAGATCTTGCTGAAATAAATTGGATTGTGCATGATGTATTATTAGAGAATTGATATTTGTTCTGTTTTGTTGAGTCAGGGTCTCACAGGTACCGCTGGCTGGTTTGGCACTCACAGAGATCCTTGTGATTCTCCCGAGTACTGAAATTAAAGCTATGCTGGGCTTGCACACTGGACTGACTTTCACAGTCTGCACAGATAACTTCTGTTCCCCCACTGTGCAAGACTAAGACCTTCAAAGGGGCAAATTAAGGGCTGTGGAAATCACTCAGCTACACAAACATAAGAACTCACATGAATGCAGAGGCAGCCATGGTAGCTGGTCTGTAACTACAGAGCTCTGGATGAGGGGATAGGGTTACCCAGAAGCAAGCTGCCTAGCTGAACTGATATTCCAGATTGAGGGACCCTGTCCTAATGCGTAAGGCGGAGAGCGATCTCGGAAGACACTTGACATCAACTTCAACTCCACAGACACGTGCTCAGATGGAACCTACACATATTTGAACATGCATACATACACACATGCATACATACACACATGCATACATACACACATGCATACATACATACATGCATACACACACATGCATACATACACACTTGCATACATACACACATGCATACATATACACTTGCATACATACACACATGCATACACCTCCCCCTACACACATACACACACACCAAAAAAGGGGCTAATTGCTTCAGATTTAAGTCAGTTAGAAATAGGAAGAAAGGGCTGGAGAGATGGCTCAGTGGTTAAGAGCACTGACTGCTCTTCCAGAGGTCCTGAGTTCAAATCCCAGCAATCATATGGTGGATCACAACCATCTGTAATAAGATCTGATGCCCTCTTCTGGTGTGTCTGAAGACAGTGACAGTGTACTACTCACATATAATAAATAAATATATCTTTAAAAAAAAAAGAAATAGGGGTTGGGGATTTGGCTCAGTGGTAGAGCGCTTACCTAGGAAGCGCAAGGTCCTGGGTTCGGTCCCCAGCCCCGGAAAAAAAAAAAAAAAAAAAAAAAAAAGAAATAGGAAGAAAGAAACTGAATCTGACAGGCCTTCACTACTCAAAGTGAGGTTATAGGAGCAGAAACCACCCACAAAGGGGAAACTTGTTAGAAATGTAGATTCCCCATGCACGGCAGTGGTGGTACATGACTTTAATCCCAGCACTAGGAATGGAGAGGCAGGAGGACCTCTGTGATTTCACGGCCAGTGTGATCTATGGAGTGAATGCCAGGACAACCAGGGCTACAAAGAGAAACCCTATCTCGAAAACAAAAACAAACAAACAATAAAGAAATATAGGTTCCCGTGGCCATTTCAGGACTGCTGAGTTAATTAAGAACACCTGATGCCTATGCTTGTCGCAATGTAAGAAGTTTGGCATCTGAACATGAGCATTTAAGGGAAAAGGAAGGAGAGTGAGGGAGAGTGATATCTGTGAGTGATGTCTGGAGAGGGCAAGTCTCGGAAGTCCTGGCTCCAGGGTCACAGTGATAGCAAAACAATTTTGGTAGTAACTAGGAATTCAACAGCTCTGACCTGGCCACCTGCCCCAGAATGGGAGCAGAGCGGGGCCTGTTCTAAAAGATACCTCAGCAGACCTGTCCATCCACTCCAGCTGCCTCTGACTGAAATGCTTGCACATGAGCTTCCATGGCTGATTGACCACAGCAGAATAATCTGATGGATGTCAGGTGAGAGAGCCAAGCTTGTGTTATAGGCAAGGCTACGTTTTAAGTTTTAATTACTGTGCCTAAGAGATCCATGCCACAAAAATGCCCCTGACCCTTAGGCCCCTCCCACAAGGACAGATACTTCCTGAAATGCTTGTGGTGGTTTAAAAAATGCTGGGCCCTGGGAGTGGCACTATTAGGAGGTGTGGCTTTGTTAAAGTGGGTGTTGCCTTGTTGGAGGAAGTGTGTCTCTGTGGGGGAGGGCTTTGAAGTTTCACCCAGTGTGGAAGTGACAGCCGTCTCCTAGCTGCCTCTGGAACAAGAGGTAGAATGCTCAGAACTCCAGTGCCAAGCCCTCTGGCATGGACTGGGAGCCTGTAAGCCAACCCCAAATAAATGCCCTTTATAAGAGTTGTTGTGGTCCTGGTGTATATTCACAGCAATGGAGCCCTAACAATGCTGTAGGCTTTTGTTCTTACTCCACTAAACAAGTTTGTTTGACCCAACTGCAGCAGACGTGCTTTAGATTGGAGGTACGTAGGCGGAAAATATGTTGGGATGTATGCTTGCCTCTGATTGGACCTGATGGGAAATGTGGTGGCCTAATGGGTTTGCCCTTTAAAGCCTCTGCAAATGTGACTCATCTCCATTTTCTAGGGGCCCTGTAGTGATCCTGGCCAAAAACCATCATCCAGACTAGTATTTAACTAAAGCTTGCTTCAAATTTGGCTCAAAATGGTCACAGTGGTCTTATTCTCTTCCTGGTAGGATTAATACAGGCCCGGTGAAGTCGATTCCTGGCCCATGCCTGTAACCTAGACTGAAAATGTGAGAGGAGAGGCTGGAGAGATGTCTCAGAGCCTAAGAGTGCCTGCTGCTCTTACAGAGGACCAGAGTTTGGTTTCCAGAGTCCAGTGTCAGAGAGGCTGGCGGTTACCTGTAACTGCAGCTCCCAGCAAGGTCTTCTGTCCTCGTCAGCCGTCTGAATAGAGGTACACAGACACACAGAGACACATAAATAAATCAGAAAATAAACCGTGAAGGACAGAAAAGGGAAGGGGCTAGACAGATGGCTCAGTGGTTAAGAACACTAACTGCTCAGAGGACTGGAGTTCAGATCCCAGCACCCGCATGGGGCCACTCACAAGTCTATAACCACAGCTTCAGGAGATCTGACATCTTATGATCTCCACGACACACACACGTGCATAGACATACACACACATGACCAAGGACACCTGACTAGAAATAAAATAGGGTTTTGTTTTTTTTTTTTTTTTTTTTTTTTTTTTTTTTTTTCTTTCTTCCTTTTTTTTGGAGCTGGGGACCGAACCCAGGGCCTTGCGCTTGCTAGGCAAGTGCTCTACCACTGAGCTAAGTCCCCAACCCCGGGGTTTTGTTTTTTAAATAAAGGGAAAATACAAGCTGAGCAGGATCTTGAATTCATCTTAGAGCACTGGTCCCCAGGACCGGGGGCCCTCAGGTTAGGACTCACTCAGGTCTACTCTAACAGTGACAGTGTCTCAGACGGCAAGGTTCCATTCATCGCCTTGTTTACTGTTAGCGTTTAAGACCTATTTGCTTTTACTTTATTTGTATGGGTATTTTGCTCACATGTATGCAAACGCTCAACCTGTGTCCCCAGTGGCCACGGCCATGCAAGTAGCACTAATTAAACTCAGTAGAAGACACACAGAACTAGGAGGCGGGCTTGCGGGGGAAAAAAGGTTCAACAGGAGTTCGCAGAGCTAGGACAGGGTAATGGGAGGTCAGTGTGTTCAAAATTCATTATA
>NC_046162.1:91170141-91225141 GCF_011064425.1 Rattus rattus
TTTTTTTATTGAAAAAGAACTTTTGAGAGTAGGAAAGGCTTCAAAGGAGAAAAACCAGTCTGTGACTTTTAAAACAGGGACTGGGAAAATGTCTCGAATTCTTGTTATTTTTAAGTGATGAGAAAAGTTCCTTGTTACATTTTTAGCTGCTGACTGTTGGGTACGGTTGTACTCCCGAGGTTTGAAAGCAAAGCTTGGCTGGGAGAACTCTGGCCTGGCAGGTACAAAACCCCGTGTTGGATACCCAGTACCACAAAAATAATCAACCAACCTATCAATCAATCAATCAACAGGACCACATTTGTCTAGTATTATTTTGATAAGTTACCCCCTAACTTCAGTTTCAGGCTCTCTTAAGTCCTCTGAGATGTTAAGCAGACAAGAAGAAGAAGGTTGTGTCCACTGTGGTCCTTAACATATGTTATGTGGAAGGCGTGTATGTAGGGCTGCAGGAGGACAGTTAGGGGCGAGATGGCTTTAGATAACGTTCTATCTGAGCAAGAGTGGCTACCAGGTAGAGTTGGAAAGGGAGAATTGACTCCACAAAGTTGTCCTTTAACCTCTGTGGCATGCCAATGTCCCCTTAACAACCCATCACACACACCACCAACAACAATAAACTGTGGGGTAAAAACAATTTCCTCACCCAGACATCCCAATCCCAGGTCTCTGTGGTTGCAGAACACGGCTTTTTACCAAATCCTCTAAGGAGATCTGGAGCACTAGGAGAATCTCCGCTGTTCGGGAGTGAACATCAATTTCTGACCAAATAAGCTCTTACCTCAAATAAGCCTTCTGGAGCTATAAGTCTAGCGTACTCCCTCCCTGCTCTATCTCCATCCAGGGCCAGTGGGATCCTCAGGCAGAAGAGGAAAGGCACTTACTTGGCAGGCAGTAATCCTGCCTCGTTCAATTAGCAGGGTCCACTGTGTAGTTTCTGCTAACCTCTCTAGGGAACCCTGTACACAGGTCCCCTGCTGTCTGCTGCCTGCAGCTCTGGTTTCCTTCAATGCCTACTATGGGCCTAGTGGACTTCCTGCCCATCCCACCCAGGAACTCCACTGGTTTGCATCCTACTCTCCTAGGCGACTGCTCCTTGGATGACTGCTCTCCAGACTGAATGTCTTGACCCTTCTTCCTAGCCCTCAACCTTAATCAGAACCCCTGTTTTTCCTGGTAACCAGGTTTGCTATAGACATGGAATCAGTCTATCCCACTGACCAGACCCCAGATTGTGATGGGAAAACTTGCTTATAGTGACTTAGGTTTTACTTGAACTCTTTCCTCAGAGCTCGTCCCTGGAGGCCAAGCTCATCAGGACTGAAGACCTAGCAGGTTGTCTCAGAAAAGCCTTAGAAGAGGGTTCTTGGTGCTACCATAGCTATGCTTACCCCAATCTCTTTCTGTCTCTACAAACAGTAGCATAGAAACTTCTCATTATTGTCTGCAGAACTACAAGCAGTGGGGGTGCACACCTTTAGTCCCAGTACACAGGAGGCAAAGGTGGGTGGGTCTCTGTGAGTTTGAGACTAGCCTGGTCTACAAAATGAGTTCCAGGACAGCCGGGGCTACACAGAGAAACTGTGTCTTGAAAAACCAAACCCTGTGGATGGGGCATGTGCTCTCTCTCTCTCTCTCTCTCTCTCTCTCTCTCTCTCTCTCTCTCTCTCTCCAGGCTCACTATGCATCTGTCCTAGAACTGTTTACCACTTGGCTTCTGTTCCATATATATATATATATATATATATATATATATATATATATATATATATTTGTGTGTGTGTGTGTGTGTGTGTGTGTGTGTGTGAGAGAGAGAGAGAGAGAGAGAGAGAGAGAGAGAGAGAAAAGAGTATTTTGTGTCCATGGAGGCCAGAGGAAGGTATCAGCCTTCCCTGGTACAATCGGTGTCTCAGCTTACTAAATTTAACTTTTCAAGACTCCAAAGGAGCTAGGTTCAGATTCCTGACATCCACATAGTGGGCTGAAGCAATAAATTCCAGGTCCAGGGTATCTAATGTTCTCTTTTGGCCTTCAACGGCACAGACATGCACGTGGTGAAGGCAAAATATTCACACACCTGAAACATATTCTTTTTTGTTTGACTACTACCTGGCTAAAAGTGTAATAAAAATTTTAAATTAATAAATATGTATACAGGAAATTACTCTCTTCTTCATTGTCTTTGATTATACTGGGAAGCAATTCCCATTTTACAGATAGTGAGAATGGTGTTTGGAAAATAGGATCACAGTGTAGAATCTCTAAGGTCCCTTCTTAGTATAAGTTTGACTAGGATGCCCTCTCAGAGGTTAGTTTATTTATTGAGACAGGATCTCACTGTGTAGCCCTGATTGGTCTGAAACTTGCTAGGTAGATCAGGCTGGCCTTGAGCTTAAAGAGATTTGGCTGCCTGGGCCTCCCAAGCACTGGGATTAAAGGCCTACATCACTGAGCCTGCCCCTATACCACTGAGGCTGCCCCTATACCACTGAGCCTGCCCCTATACCACTGAGCCTGCCCCTATACTGTACCTGCCCCTATATCACTGTGCCTGCCCCTACACAGTGCCTGCCTATTAGCATTTATTGATGCATGTGTTTGTGTATTTAAATTCCATCAGTCAAATCCTTAGAAAACTGTGTTCTCTTTAATCTAGAATCTTGGACTTAGTACCGCAATTCCTCTTATTTGAAATTCCCAGACCAGAGTCCAAACCTAAGTACTTAAACATATTTATGAGTGTCTGTGTGTGTGGGGGGGGGGCAGGGGCAGGGGTATGTGCAAGTGAGTGCAGGTGCCTAGAGAGGTCAGAAGAGAGTCAGAGCCTATGGTTGTGGAGTCTAGGCATCTGTGAGCTGTCTGACCCGAGGGATGGGAACTGAACTTGGGTAGCAAGTTCTGAAAGAGTAGCAAGCACTCTTAACCATGAAGCCATCTCTCCAGGCCCCAAACCGGGGACACTTTTAGATCAAATCTTGTGTTTAGCTAAGGATTAATTTGTAGAGAATACAGTAATAACATAGAAGTCCAAACCAGAAAGGAAAACATAGAAGGAAAACCAAGCAATTCTTTTATTCTCCACATCAGTGGTTCTCAACCTTCCTACTGCTGAGGCCCTTTAATACCCCTCCTGTGTTGTAATGACCCTCAGCCATAACATTATTTTCATTAATACTTTACAATTGTAATGCTGCTACTCTTACGACTCCTAATGCAAACATCTGTGTTTTCAGATATGGTTTCTGGTGAGCCCTGTGAAAGGGTCATTTGACACCCCCCCCCAAAAGGGGTCACAATCCCCAAGTTGAGAGGTATTACTCTCTCTATGAGTATTTGCTGAAGAGTGGTCCTTGGGCACCTAATCCCAGAACTCAGGAGGGGGAAGCATCTGTCATATTCAAGGAGCTACTGGGCTCAGTTACTTAGCAATACCGCATCTACACACAGAGAGGGCTACCTGCCTCCTGAGTGCTGAGAATGAGTGTCAGGTGAGCCACCACACCTGACAGTTACCTTTGTCTTAGTCTCAACCGCGCTGTTGCTTTCAGTAAATATCACAGCCCCGTAGTTAGTTGCAGGAAGCAGAGGGGTTTTTGTTTCTGTTTTTTGTTTGTTTGTTTGTTTGTTTTTTTCACCAAGATTGAAGGAATCTCTAGAACTCTGCCCCGGTTTAAACCTCTCCGGTTTTCCATCTGAGAAACTTCAGAGACTTACAGAAGTTGTGGTTTGGATCTGAACTGTCCCCCACAGACTTGAATACTTGGTTCCTACCCAGTGCCACTATTTTGGGAGGTTGTGGAAACCTGAGAACACCAGGCCTGTTTGGAGGAAGTAGGTCAGTGGAGGAGTCCCCCTAAAGGTCATGACATTTTGGTCTAAGTTCGTGGAGCACAGCGGCCGTGGAGGAGTGACCATCTAAAACTGAGAGCTTTGCAAAATGTTTTCCCTCCTTGCAGTTATTCTAGAAGGTCTTAGAGGATGCTGATAATAAAAGACTACCCCATGGATGCAGATGCTGACAGTGACTCGTTTAAGCAGCTCTAAATTACAGTGAACAAAGAGTGACAGGGGTGACCTGCTTAGGTTCACTGCACCAGGGGACGGCTGCCACCTTGTCCACTCGATACACATAAAATCCTTCTTAGTCATGTG
The DNA here is from genome assembly GCF_011064425.1 of Rattus rattus. Classification (NCBI taxonomy): domain Eukaryota; kingdom Metazoa; phylum Chordata; class Mammalia; order Rodentia; family Muridae; genus Rattus; species Rattus rattus. The sequence goes on from NC_046162.1 coordinate 91,174,294, forward strand.
TGCTGGCACCTGCCTGTAATCTCAGTATGGGAGGCAGGGGGAGGAGGATCATGAGTTTGAGACAACTCCTGGGCTTCTATAGTCAATTCAAGGCCAACACGGACCACAGAGGGAGACCATGTCTTGAAAGAAAGAGAGCAGGAGGAAGAAGAAATAAAAAAGGAATGAAAGAAGGACAGAAGACTTGGTGTGTAGCTCCAGGCCCTTAGTCCAATCTCCAATATTCTCCCCCAAGTGCCAGCCATACTATATGTCTTGTTAGGGTTTTACTGCTGTGAACAGACACCATGACCAAGGCAACTCTTATAAGGACAACATTTAATTGGGACTGGCTTATAGGTTCAGAGGTTTGGTCCATTATCATCAAGGTGGGAGCATGGCAGTGTCCAGGCAGGCATGGGGCAGGAGGAGCTGAGAGTTCTACATCTTCATCTGAAGACGGCCAGTGGAAGACTGGCTTCCAGGCACCGAGGATAAGGATCTTAAAATCCACACCCATAGTGACACACCTATTCCAACAAGGCCACAACTACTCCAACAGGGCCCCACCCTGTTATAGTGCCACTCCCTGGGCATAAACAAACCACTACACTATGTGCCCTAATATGCTTCTCTGTTGCTGTGACCAACACTGCCCAACAGCAGCTTAGGGAGGGAAGGGTTTGTACCACTTACAGGTTTTAGTCCGTCATGGAAAATGGCCAGGGTAGAAACCAAAGCAGAATCTATGGAGGAATGGCTGCTTACTGGCTTGTTTGGGGCTTTTGCTTTTCTTAGAAAACTCAGAACCACAATGGGCTGAGCCCTCTCACATGTATCACTAATCAAGAAAATGCCCACATGCTCCCTGGGCCAATCTGATGGAGACAGTACATCAACTGAGCTTCCCTCTCCAGGTGAGTGCAGTTTGTGTCAAACTGGCAAAAGGAAGCAACACAGCACACAGCGGCACAGATAATGTTTCCAAATAACTTCAGAGTGAGACGTAAGCGAATGAATTTGTAGTGGCTGAGTTTTTATTTTTATAAAAAAGGAATGAAAGAAGGACAGAAGACTTGGTGTGTGGCTCCAGGCCCTTAGGCCATCTGTAGGTGCTGGGAATTGAACCCAGTTCTGGAAGAACAGCCAGTGCTCTTAACCACTAAGACACCTCTCTAAGCACTAGCTTTGTCTTTTTAATTCACTCCACACTTCTTGTCCAAGGAATGATGTTGCCCAAATTTAGGGTGAGTCTTCCTACCCCAAATCTAGAACCTCTCTCATGGACATGTCCAGAAGTTTGTCCCCTAGATGGTTTTAGATCCTGTTAAGTTAACCATGTTGACCTTCCCAATGACATGTGAACTACCCTGTTAAATTGTTAATTCATGAAGTACTTGTGTACCCCAGTGCCCACAATGTAACACGGACCCTACAAATATTAGATATAATCACCAATGGGCATGCAAATGAGACAGTTGTTTTTCATTTTACTCGTCACACTTTGCAGTTAAGAAAAATGTTCAAGGCACTTATCTACAGGTTACTTACATAGAGTGGGAGTTAAACAATTCTGTGACAATGTCCTTCAAATAATTCACAAGCTGGCTCTGAAGAATAGTTGTCTTCTATGAATTTCTATGGTATAGTATAGGTAGTTGGGAGTTATAGCAATTAGCAAAAAAATAAAAAATAAAAAATAAAAAATAAATAAATAAAAAAAAATTAACTGGGGCGCTCACTTGGGCAGGATCTGTACAAAACACAGTGTCAGCTCAGCAGTGGTGGCACACACCTTTAACCCCAGCGCTCCGGAGGCAGAGGCAGGCAAATCTCTTGGAGTTCAAGGCCATCCTGGTCTATAGATCGAGTTGCAAGACAGCCAGAGCTACACAGAGAAACTCTGTCTCAAAAACCAAACAAACCAAACCAACCAAACCAGTGACTTCGGTGCGAGGATGACTCCGGAATGCCCGGAGCTGTCCAGGTTGTTTGAAGATAAATTCTCACGGGGCCAGGTTGGCCTCAGACTTGCTATGTAGCAGAAGTCGTCTTAAGCTCTGGATTCTTCTGCCTTTGCTTGCCAAAAGCTGGGCTCTCAGGCATGCACCATTGCACTAGCTTTATGAGGTGCTGGGGAGAGAATCCATGGTTGCTGTATGCTAGACGAATATTTTACTAACTGATCTATACCCCTCTCCCCTAGCCCTGCAAATCTGCATATTTTTGTATGAAAACTCAAAAAAAAAATTAGACTGGAAAGATGGCTCAAAGGTTAAAATGCCGACCATACAAACCCGACAGTTCAAAAGCTCAGAACCAGGGTAAAAGCAGAAGGCAGTAGATTAGAGACTACTCCTCTGTAATCCCTTCACACTTGCAGGGTTGTCAAGGAGTTGGGAAGTTACAGGGCCAGCTAGCATGATGTATATGCCCTGAATCATGAGCGATTCTGTCTCAGGAAAGGTGGGAGGTGAGGACCCACATCCTGGGACGTCCCCTGACCTCCAAATGCATTCTACGGCACGCAAGAGCCTGCATTCACACAGAAGCACTTAGACACGTGAACACTCACGCAAAAACATGCACACATCTTCCACACACACAATAAATAAATGATGAGCTAAAAAAATTAGGAGACAATAATGTTCTGTATTTGTCTAGACTGCACTTTCTTTCCCTTCGACTCTGTTCATCAGCCAGGGCCATCGCCTTTCGTGAAGTCCTTGACAAATATATTAACAAGCAGTAACCACGTAATTTTTTTTAAAAAAGAGGGAGATGGTTTATATCTATTAATCATCATGGTCTGAAGAATTTCTCCCTTGGGCAAAGGGACATACACACAGTACATACACTATGTGCTGACATGATCTCAAGAGTTCTGTCTTCCAGGAGTATCTGAGAAAATCAAAGCCTTTATCTGTTATCCTTTGGAAGAAAGAATCCCCACTAATATGCAATTATGTCATCTGTAGATGGCTACTACTCAGATTGAGATGTGGGGCACACCCACACAATTATTATCTCCGATGTGGAATAGCTAGCTACCTGCTTCCTAGGGACCTCGACTTCTGTGGAGAAAGGGCAGATTCTGAGGTAGAGGTGATATAGGCTTGCTCTTCTGACTTTAGGAACCAGTTAGAACAGAAGCAACCTTGCGGGAGGGCTCAGAGGTGAGGCCCCATCACCCTGGGTCTCCTCCATCAACTGTCTTTCCTAAAACCAGCTGGCTCTCCTGCTGACCAATTGGACACCACTATGCTAATTTTCATCGTATCTCTTTCTTCTGTGCAGCCTTCACTTCCCAGGTACCTAGAAGCCAGAAAACTAGCTAAATGGGTAAGCTCCTGAAACGTCTACTTTGCTTTTTCCGGTTCGGTCACGTGCATTACACAATCCTCGCCTTTCCCTTTGCAAAGAGCCTTCCACTTCGAAACTGCCCGCAGGTTGCGCTCTGAGGGCTCACGCCCGTCCGTGGGCTCAGACAGTCACGTTCCCTGCGTCGGGAGGCGGGGCCTGATGGACTGACGTCATTCACCACACCCCGCCTCCCAGATATTATCAGTGCCGCCCGCCATCTTGTCTCAGTGTCTGGTTTGGCGGCGGAAGCAGTGGCTGGCTGTTTGAGTCTGTCAGTGGAAGGCGCGTCGGCTCTTTTGTCTGAGTGTGATCCGGTGGCTTGGTTCCAGGCATTCCGGTGATTTCTCCGGAGCAGTCTACAGGAGCCGCAGCGGCCGCCCGCGCTCTCTGTTCAGTCCCCACACCCGAAAAAGACCGAGCCCGCGTCACGCCCCTCAGCCCCCATCGAGTCCCTTCTCTGTCGTCGCGCCTGAATCGAGTTCCCGGAATCAGACGGTGCCCCATAGATGGCCAGCTTTCCCCCGAGGGTCAACGAGAAAGAGATCGGTGAGGCCCAGGATGGAGGGAGAGCGCGGGGACGACGGGCAGAGTGCGAAGGGGTTGGCTCCGGGGCTGGCGGGGGGAGCGAGGGTGGGTGTGGGGGATGGTAGAAGGGGGAAGTCCAATGCCAAGTCCCACGAGAAGCGTGGGACAAGATTCCGAGGCTCCGGAGGAGCGGAGAGAGGCAAGGACCCGCGCCGTGTGGCGGGAGGAAGCGGTCCCAGGATGGGCGTCGGCCGGGAGTGAATGAACCGGCTCCCCAGAGCGGGCCTCCGAGTTACGGTGAAGCCGGGCTGGACGGTCACGGCCGGGCAAAACCTAATGACACCATCACCAGCTGGGGTGCGGGTCCCACATCCTGGGATTCTCCCGGCTATCCTTGTTTGTCGAGTGGGCCTGGAGGATTACTAGCATAGACTTAGTGGTCTATCCTAGGTTCTCTTAAGTCAGTGGTGGAGAAAAGTAGTGAATTTTTGTGTTTTGAGGTACAGTAGGAGGAGAAGCTTCTGTATCTCAGGTATTCTAATGAGAAAGGGGCCTGAAGAGATGCCATCAGCGTGGAAAAGTTTTTGCTTTTTAAAAGGATGGCGTTATGAAAGTGAGGGTTCAAAGGAGGGAGTGTGTTGCCTACGTACACGGGAGGAGCAGTATGAATAGGTGGAGTGGCTGAAGGAGGGCTATTGTACTGAGGATGAAGCAGATGCTAGTGTCACGCGCCAGGCTGTAGATTGGACAATGGGGAGTCGAAGGGTGTGGGCCAGACCTGCCCTGTGGCCACTTTAAAGCACTTAGCACTTTAAAAGCACTGTTTAAAGTCTCTCAAAGAAGCCACCTATTTTTTTCAAGTTGGTTTTTTTTTAAAAAGAATTTTTAAAACGTTAAACACACCAGAAGAGGGCACCAGATCTCATTACAGATGGTTGAGCCACCATGTGGTTGCTGGGATTTGAACTCAGGACCTCTGGAAGAGCGGTTAGTGCTCCCAACCACTGAGTCATCTCTCCAGCCCAGGAGCCATCTTTGAGGTCATTGGTGAGATTTGTTGAGTGAAATTATCAGTAGGCACTGATACTACTTTTTTGTTTTGTTTTTTTTAAAGACTTATTTATTATTTAAGTGCACTGTAGCGGTCTTCAGACACACCAGAAGAGGGCATCAGATCTCATTATGGATGGTTGTGAGCCACCATGTGGTTGCTGGGATTTGAACTCAGGACCTCTGGAAGAGCAATCAGTGCTCCCAACCACTGAGCCATCTCTTTCCAGCCTACTGTTTTGTTTTTAAGTTGGCTTAGCATGGCTCATCCCAACACGCAGAGGCAGAGGCAGGCAGACCTGAGTTCGAGATCAGTATGGTCTGCATAGCCATTTCCAGTAGCCAAGACTACATAGTGAAATCCAGTTTTAAAAAAAAAAAAGAGGGGTTGGGGATTTAGCTCAGTGGTAGAGCGCTTGCCTAGGAAGCGCGAGGCCCTGGGTTCGGTCCCCAGCTCCGAAAAAAAAAAAAGAACCAAAAAGAAAAAAAGCAGTAGCTACTGAGCAGAGCCTTTGCATTTTCTCGTTCCTCACGTGTACGACTTTGCTAAGAGGTTGGAGGAGGTATTCCTAGGAAGAGTGAAAAGCTGAGCTAATCACAATTTTTTTTATATGTGAATGGATTTCTGTACACAAATGACTAGTAACAATTGGGGGAGCTTGTTTTCTGAAGGATGAAGTTGAATGGCTAATTAATGACTTTAATACTAGTTTTCTAACCATGTTAAAGCTACAGAAATCATAACATTCCTACCTTTTTAAAATTTATTTTATGTATGTGAGTTCACTGTAGCTGTCTTCAGACACACCAGAAGAGGGCATCAGATCCCATCCCATAAGGTTGTGACCGCCATGTGGTTGCTGGGAATTGAACTCTGGAAGAGCAGCCAGTGCTCTTAACCCCTGAGCCATTTCCAGCCCTCTTCCCCTCCCCCCCCTTTTTTAAGGGGATAAATAGTGCTTTAGTGTAGTTGCTAAGGGAGATTCATTAAATAACCACTTTTTTTTTTTAAAGATTTATTCATTTATTATATATAAGTACACTGTGGCTGTCTTCAGACACACCAGAAGAGGGCATCTGATCTCTTTACAGATGGTTGTGAGCCACCATGTGGTTGCTGGGAATTGAACTCAGGACCTCTGAAGAGTAGTTGAGCCATCTCTCCAGCCCCACCACTTACTCTTTTTAAGAGGGGATTTGTTTTTTCACTTTTATGTCTCCTTGTTTCCTTGATATAAGAAAATTAAGTGCCAAATGTATAGAATTTGGCCTTTTTCTAAGTTTTTTGTTTGTATTTGAAGCGTCATTTGGATACAAGGTTAGATAGACATCATATAGCTTGGTGTTAATACCACTCCCTCTCCCCCCAATCCCCTGGCATTGATTCTAGTCATGTCAAATTTGGATTTTCATGCACATGCTAAAGGAAAGGGCAGGACTCCGTGAACGATTGAAGAGTTCCAGGACAGGACATAACAGCCCTGAGCACTCCCTACCCTACCCTCTCTTTAACAAGGCACTGTCACACTTCCTTTCTGGGTATGAAATCGGAGGGTGGAATGTGAAGAAGAACTTCACTGGTTAGCCTTGTCCAATGGTGACTCGTGGTGAAGTACTGTGCACATATGTTGTATTTTAGGGCCAGTTTCCCACGGTCCTATTACATTTCTTTTTCAAAGCACTTTAGGGAAATATTTACTAGTCCGTACTTGAGTATTTAAAACAGCTGATTAAAGTATAAAAATCATTTGTGTCTGTTAGCTAACATTCAGGTTAGGAAACCTGAAGGCACTTAGAAAATGCTGACTATGTAACATTTGTTTTTACCGTTTTTATAATAATACTAGAATGTTTAAGATGAGTTAGTGAATTGTTTCTAGGGGTTTGGTGTTTGAACCAGCCAAATCCCTATCTTTATTAACACTTAATAAAGAAAAGTAGCCAAATGATTGTGCCCAAGATTATTTCTTAAAAGTAACCTTAAAGTACAGACTTAAATTTGTGGGAAATAAAGTATTCTATTTAGATTAACTTGGGTGCATTCTCTTTTAAAGTTAATACTTCCATTGCCTTCTTTAAAAAAGTAAAATTTTAAAGCTTGCTTCCTTATTTGTGAACAAGGCGCCTTCTACTAAAATTCAGTAATTTTGACCAATAGATGAAGGTGAAGCAGGAATCCCAGTTTGGGGTGAGGGCTGGGTATAAGAAAAGAACCCTGGTGAAAGGACCCATGTAAGAGTGTAGGCTTGGGAAGGGGCAGGAAGCCTGCCACAATGGACTTGTTCTGGATTTAGGCATTGGAAATCCATGCTGCAGGCACTGAGGCTCCCCAGCTCACTACTCTTACATCATACTCATGTGACTGCCCGTAACGTGAATGTGAGTTTAGGCACATTGATAAAACCACACCAGGAAGTACAGTGTCCAGAACTGGGTATAACTTTTCTAAGGGTTATTATCAACTGCAATGTATCCAGGAAAATGTGGTAAGATTAATTAAGGTAGGAAAAGAGAAAATGAACTCAAAACTCTATAATCTGAAGAATGATTGAAAGAACTAGAAATACTGTATCCTAGAAAAGACTCTGGCATAGGTATCATGTAATGTCATGAGGTCAAGATTGTTAAATGTTTGTTCTCTCTGATCAGAATCAGTTGAGTAAGTGGATGGGGCAGAAGAAAGATTTTGAATTCTTTGTTTTGTTTTTTTTTTTTTTTTTTTTTTTTTTTTTTGGTTTGTTCCCCTTGAGGCAGTGTATGTAACCCTGTATGTAACTATGTAACCCTGGAACTCTGTAGACCAGGCTAACCTCAAACTCAGATTCTTGCCTGCCTCTGCCAACTGAGTGATGGGATTGAAGGCATGGGCCACTGCCATCCAGCAGATTTTGAGTATTTAAAAAAAGAAAACATTGTTTAAGCAAAATAGTTTTATTTATCTTAGTGATGTATGGTTATGATATTTTCATACAAGAAGGAAGTTTTCAGAATAATGTAGAAAAATGGATATCAGGTTTCTTTGGGTTTTAAACTATACTTATTTGACTTGTTAAATGTATCAAAAATTGGGCCAGGAATATACTTAATAACTTCAAAGTGGGAGTTTATACATGTGCTTCTCTATTTGTTAAGTAAATATTAATTGAACACTTGACATGCTAGATGCTATACTAATTACTATATATAATATAGACTGCAGAGTTCATTGATCAAGTCTTTTCCCCACCCTACCCCGTTACGCCCCAGTGGATGCCAGGGCCTCATACATGTTAGGCAAGCATGCTACTTTTGAGCTGTATCTCCAGCTCTCCTCTACTGTTTGAAAATTACACGCATTACATGTGGAGAATAAAAGTGGTTTCTTTCCTTCTGCCATGTGGGTACTGGGAATTGAACTCAAGTGGTCAAGCTTGGCAGCAGGTATATGTATTTACCCACTGGGTCATTTTGCTGTCCCTCTTCAGCTCTTCCCAGTCTTCAGGATGACTGGAAAATTAAAAAAAAATGTAGCCTGAGCTGACTACCATGTAGCTGAGGTGACCTTAAAATTCTAATTCTCTACCTGGTTTGTGCTATGCTAAAGCTAGAAACCAGAGCTTCTTGTAAAACAACCTTGCAAGACAACCTAAGCCTAAGGATTTATAGTTCTTGAAAGATAACAATCTTAATTCCCCTTTTGTTCTCTCTCTTCCCTTCCCACTTTCATGGTGTCTGCCTGTTTAAAGCCAGGTTGGCCTTAACGAGGTGTCATCCAGCCCCCACTTCACTACACTGAAACTTTGTGACAAGGTTTCATGTGGCCCTGGCTGAGGCTGGTCTTGAACTCCTGAACACTGAGCCTTCTAAGTGCTGAGATGATAGGTGTGCCTACCATGCCTAGTGACATACTTTAAATCTCTTGGAAAACCACTATCAAAACAAAGCTAATCTCTAATGTTGTATGGGTAGAAAGCTGATTAAACCCTGTCTAAAAGAAAAGGAGACAACCTTAGCAAATTCCAAAATAATATGAGGCCATCTGAATCTGTTGACGATATAATCTCCTGTTTTTTGTTTTTGTCTTGTTTTAGTGAGGTCGCGCACTATAGGAGAACTGTTAGCCCCAGCAGCTCCTTTCGACAAGAAATGTGGTGGTGAAAACTGGACTGTTGCTTTTGCTCCAGATGGTTCATACTTTGCATGGTCACAAGGATATCGCATAGTGAAGCTTGTCCCGTGGTCCCAGTGCCTTAAGAACTTGTAAGACTCCTCTGTTTTTGTAGAATTTACTATTGTCTTTCAATGTTGGGTAATAAAACATTTTAAGTTTTCTTTACAACTAGGGTTGTAAGTTAGTTTGTAGTTCAAATCTTCATTGAAGATCTATATAAAGAATTACCTGACTTTTTAATCCCAGCACTGGGAAGTAGAGGAGGCAGGTGGCTCTCTCAGGTTCAGAGCCAGCCAGGTCACACAGGACTGCCAGGGATACATAATAGAAGAGACCTAGTCTCAAAAAAAAAAAAAAAAGTCACTCACTTTGGATTTTACATACTTTATTGGTTAACAGAGGTGCGTATCAGATTTTTCTCTAAAATAGGCCTACTTCGTGGCCCAGTTTGGCTTTAAATTCGTGATCCTGTCTCAGCCTCTGGGATGATGCTGTCTGGGTGTGAGCCACAGCCCCTAGCTGGTTGGAGTAGGGTGGGGAGGCTTTAGCTTAGGCCAACTTCAGATTTAGTCTGTAGCCTAGCATGACACTGAGCTTCTAACACCCTGCATTTCTGCTCAGAATTGCTGGGATAACTGAGTGTGCCACCATACCCCATTATGTTGTGGTAGAGATCAGACCTGGGGTTTCATGTTTGCTCTGCAAGCATTCTACCAACTGGTTTTATATGCTTGTTTTTTTCATTCCCAAATTAGTAAGATTTTACTTAAGCTTGTGTGATCCCTTCCCTATGCACAGGGTCACTGCAGTTCTCATCCAGATAACTTTCTGAAGGACCTAATCTAGCTGTGCTGTCTTCCATCAGCACATGACTCTTTCACTGGAGCTTTTTATCTCTGCTTGAGTTGAGGGCATATTATGATAGCTTTAAAGTTTTCTGAGGTCTCTGGCTTCTTATTTCCTGAAACAATTTAGCATCTCAAAAGATGGGTTATATAATATTTATTAATATTTTGCAAATGAGCTAAATTAGTCCTTAAGTTCATATCAAGAAGTTACTGTTTTTCTCACCCTAAGTTCTCTTCTGAGCGTATGTTATGAGTCTAGTTTCACCACTGCATGTATTTCCTGTGATAGCTGTCTCAGTTGAGACTGGCCAGTGCTGGGCACTGACAACAGTGCCTACTCTCAAGTGGGACCAGACTTTACTATGTTAAAGAATTTCTATCAAAGGCAATTTGGAAGGAAAAGAAGTTAGAAGTTTTCTTACTGAGGATTCTCTCATCAATAGTTTTTGAGAGTTAAATTTGTCTAGCCTTGTATTTCAGATAACGAACTTTTCCATCTTTAGAAGTAGTGTTACAGTTGTATTAAGAAGACTTAACAAGTACTAACAGTGTCTACAGAAGTTCAGTATAAAGAAATACTCATTTTCAATCTTTTCCCCTCAGTCTTTTGCATGGTTCCAAGAATGTTACCAATTCAAGCTGTCTAAAATTGGCAAGACAAAATAGTAATGGTGGTCAAAAAAATAAGCCCCGTGAACACATTATAGACTGTGGAGACATAGTCTGGAGTCTTGCTTTTGGGTCTTCAGTTCCAGAAAAACAGAGTCGTTGTGTTAATATAGAATGGCATCGGTTCAGATTTGGACAGGATCAGCTGCTCCTTGCCACAGGATTAAACAATGGTCGCATCAAGATCTGGGATGTGTACACAGGTATGGATTCACAGTTTTGAAAGTGAACCTGATTTTATGATGGAAGCACTGGAATATATGATTTGAGGGCTTTATAGAAAAGTGAGAATTTATGTGTCTTTATAAAAGTCTTCAGTTTATAATTTTGGTCTCTGAGAATAATAAGAGTTTATTCTGCTTGATAAAATATGCAAAGCAGGTTTGGGCTTTATTTTAGTTCATTATAAGCTGACTCAGCAAATTTTAGTTTCTGACTCAGCAAAATGTCTTACTTGCTTTTTCAATTATAACTTAGGGGTTTTCAAGGGAAACCAGTTTATTTGTATTCCAAGCAGGTCTCAAACTCACTGTGTAGTGAAGATGACTTTAACTCTGCCCCTCCAGCCACCACATCCTGAGTACTAACTAGGATTGCAGGCATGTGCTGCAACTCCCCCAGTTTTATGCAGTGCTAGGAATCTAACTCTGGGGCTTCACATGCCTACTAGGCAAGCACCTACCATCTGGGCCACTTAACCAGCTACAAATCAGAGGGTTGGTGTCATGCAGTTTTACTGCTGTGAACAAACAGCCACGACCAAGACAGCTCTTAAAAAGACAGCATTTAATTGGGGCTGGCTTATAGGCTAAGAGGTTCAGTCCATTATCATCAAGATGGGTGCAGGCAGGCATGGTACAGGAATAGCTGAGAGTTCTAAAACTAACTTCTTTCAGAGGCTGCCAGGACAAGGGTATTAAAACCCATACCCACAGTGACACCTACTTCCAACAAGGCTATAGCTCCTTATAGTCCCGCTCCCTGGGCCAAGCATAGTCCTGGAGCTCCATTCGTAGACCAGGCTGGCCTCAAAGTCAGAGATCTATGCGCCTGCCTCTTCTGCCTCCCAAGTAAAAGTGGGCACCGCCATGCCCAGCTCACAAATCAGACTTTCATTATCCACGTCTAACCTTCAGAAGGTTAGTCAGCCACTTTATTCAACGTCTAACTGCATAGGTGGGAAAGGTGAATTCTTTGAGCAATTGAAAAGTATTCAAGGTGGGATGTGGTAGCAGAGATGCCTTTGAGGCACTTAGGAAGCAGAGGGGTAGGTGGCTCTCTGTTTGAGGCCAGCCCCATCTACATAGTGAGTTCTGGGTCAGCTAGGGCTATGTAAAGAGACCCTGTCACAAAAACAAAAAACCAAAAACAAAAAAAAAAGCAAGTTATGTTCAAACTGGGCATGGTGATACATAGTTGTGACCTCAGCACTGAGAAGGCTGAGTGGCTAGCCTAGCCATCTTTAGCAGGGTGAAGGCAGCATGGACTGCCACCAAAGATGAGGCGGGAAGCTCAGTGGTAAGTACTTGTTGAACATTGCTTCAACCTGAGGTTCAGTGACCAGTGATACAAGGAAAGAAAAGGTTTTGATTTTGTTCTAGTTCTTGGCATATTCTGTTTGTTCATAAATACAACACGTTTTAAGTGAGCATTTATGCAAGATGTACCACAGAACACAATAATGTTATTGAGTTTGGAATTCAGTCATTTTTTTTACAGTTTTCTAATACATGCAGGGTTTGTTGTTATCTTGGGGAAAAATTGCTTAAATTTCTGAGTAGTGAAATCTCACAAGTAACAATAGTCATTAGTTAATAAGTGAAACAATTTATTTCATAAAACGAGGTACCCAAGAATGTCTTTTTTTTTTTTACAGTTAACAAAACTATAAAAATAGAAGATAAGAAATAATCTTGTCGTCCATTTTTTTTTTCTCCTTTCAATCACATTTAGGAAAACTCCTCCTTAATTTGGTAGACCACATCGAAGTGGTTAGAGACTTAACTTTTGCTCCAGATGGGAGCTTACTCCTTGTATCAGCTTCAAGAGACAAAACTCTTAGAGTGTGGGACCTGAAAGATGATGGTATGTATGTCTTCTGTCCTTCCCCTGCCTGTGTAAAAGAACCATGTTTTGTTTCAGTTTTTTGAGCTAGGATCTCTCTAGCCTTAGCTGGCCTAGAAATTACTCAGTAGACCAGGCTGGCCTCACAAGAGACCCACCTGCCTATAAGAATGTCAGGACTAAAGATGTGTTCCATCATGCCTATTCGTACAGTGAAGTTTAAGTAAGTCAGAACAGGAACCAGCAGTTACTATAATAAACCGTCTTGACACTGCTCAGACCATCCACACAGATCTGTAACTCTAGTTCCAAGGAATTTAACATCTGGCCTCTGCAGACACTGCAGCTGCTACCCAGACATTATGCAAGCAAAATACTCATACATATTAAAAAATGAAATTTCAAAATTAAAAAAACTTAATTTTTTTTTAAACAAATCCAGTCATCCAATAAAATTTAGATTATAGCCTGACTTACAAGTCAGGATTTGTAACATGGTTAAATGCTGGTAAGCATAGGTCATAAATTCTTTCATAAAAAGAGATGTTTATGTGGGTGTACTCAGTTTCTTAAAAATGGTGTATTGATTTTATCTTGCTTTATAGAAACAAATGTAGATCAGGCTGCCTTTGTCCCCTAAATACTGAGATTAAAGGTATACATTAGCATGCCTGGCTTTTACATTCTAAACTGTATCATTTTTAGTTCTGTATATTCATGTTGTCTTCATGTGCTTATGTATGGGTGTCTGAGGAGGCCAAGAGCAGTAAAGTGCTGGGAATCAAATCAGGTCCTCTGCAGAGCAGAGTGCTCACCTGACTGCCAGGCTGCGTCTCCAGCCCTGTGTCATTTTATCAAGCAACAAATACCACCCTCTGAGTTTGAAACAAGCCTGGTCTACATAGTGAGTTCTAGAACAGCCAGGACTACATACAGAGACCCTGCTTTGGAAGAAAGGAAGGGCAAATATTGAAGACCTATATCCATCTCTTCTAACTGTAAAGGTTTATTTATGGTAACTGTAGGTCTTGTCAGTCAAGGTGCTACTGGTTTGAGATGTGTCCTGACACAGATGCTTCTTTCGTTCAGGAAATATGGTGAAAGTGTTGCGGGGCCATCAGAATTGGGTGTACAGTTGTGCGTTTTCTCCAGACTGTTCTATGCTGTGTTCAGTTGGAGCCAGTAAAGCAGTATGTATCAAAGTTCTTGTCCATGTGCTGTGAATTGGATGATGATGTATGCTTAATCATTTTAAATCTAAGTAACCTATTAAGTTTGTGCTCGGTGTCATGAATATCTTAAATGCTTTATTTCATGATGGAGAGAATTTGCATGTAGAAAATTAGATATTTGTGAATTGAGAATTGAATTGCTTTTAGAGATGTTTATAAAATGAAGGGTTAGTGAGGGCTTTTTTGTGAATGAAGTCTAGGAATGCTTATGTGCTGTAGATAAGTAAGATTAGTCCATTTTTAAGATATTTTCCTGCCAATTGTTTTCTTTTTGTTTTGTCCAGTTTGCTGGTTTTGTTTTGTTTTTAAGTTTTGAGTCTCAGTTGGACATTTAACTGGAAAAAAAAAGTACTTTATAAGCATAGTAAGATTATATATAACTCCTGTATGTCCTACAGTGGATTATAGATGAAGCTGCACATGGTTTTACAGCGTGCCTATGACAGCCTAAGTGGTGACTGTTAAGGGTTATAGATATACTTTAGTGAACTGTCAGTTTACTAGCTCTGAGCTAATGTATTTTTAAGAGTTCAGCAGCATTGAGTATGAAACTGGATGAACTCCAAAATACATGTAATGATCGCAACACTCTTTGAACTGATGGGGGTGGAGGGTGTAGATAAAACACTTTTATTTTGTCAAGAAGTATGTTAAAATGATAGTTGTGAATGTTAGGAGTTTAAAACAAAATAGCTTAGTTTTGTTTTTTGTTTTTGTTTTTTGTTTTTTGTTTTTTTAATCATAAAGACAAGCTAGATGTTGACATTGCGATTTTAGGCTGTGTGTTTTCCATATGCTTCTTGCTTTCCCTGTCACAGGTGGTGGCAGCAATATTGGTGTGATTGAGGTTATGCTGGCACCACTCACACACAGGCGCATAATGGTGCTAGCTGGGCAGAAAGAGTGGCATCTCTGGCTACCGGGCTGGGGGCGACCTTTACCCTAGGATGAAGTAACCTTGCGTTCGGCTGCAAGGTGTACTGTACGTACACAGGTGCTGGTCGGTCCATGTCCACTTTCTGCTCTTCTTTCTTTTCTTTTTCTTTTCTTTTTTTCCCCCTCTTTAAAAAAATAATTTCCCCCACAGTAATGTCCAGACTCCTGAGTAAATTGATCTTCCAGTATGAAGGAATTTTAGAGTCTGACAAGTGAACCCAATAATGTACAGTAATTGGTTTTTTGAGGGCTTTCTCTGTTTTTTGAATTCTAGCAGTACCGTAAATTATTTACCCAGTTATTATACTTATTTTCCTTTGGAAGTAATATGTGCAGAAAGGAGGTAGCAGGAAGGAGTCTACTTCAAGAGGAGGAAGCTGTCTCACTAGGCGTGCTGTAAACCTCCCAGCTTACATTTAATCTAATAGTGAGCATTAGAGTACTGTTGAGAACTGCTTGAGAGGCTGAGGCAAGTAGATCACAAACTAAAGGCCAACCTGGGCTCCTTAAAAACCAGCCTGGACTTCTTGGTGAGACACTGCCTCAAAGCAAAAAACCAGCAAAACTTACTTAGACCCTTCTGCACAGTCTTTCAGTGTTTAAAATGTAAACTGTATGTGGACTTGTTTTTAAGTAATTTAACTATTTTATGCTGAAAATAACTAATGATTATAGTCAGTTTGGAAAAATAAGTGTTAAATCTTGATTACCAAAAAATGTTGTAATATTTTCATAAAATAGTATTTTCATTTGTAATATGGTTTAGTAGCATCCTTGTTGTTTGCCAACAAAATTATTTTTGGCTGTGAAAATTCTCTTTGCTTGCAGTATCTGTTTCTCTTCCTAGGCTCTCGGTGGTGACCCAAGCCTATTGTAAACAAGTGATTATCTCAAAGGGAGATGCCAGTGGAGTAACAGTTGCTAACGTTACATTTTCTGTCTGTATATGTTTTTAAAAATTGGTAGTTTCTGGAAAAAAGAGAAAGGGGTTTGTAATACTTAACCCTATTTATTTCCATATATTTTAGTTAATTAGATTTTGGAATAAATGGATTTCAGTATTGGTGGTTAAATTGCATTGCCTTTATTTTCCCTTTAGGCTTATTTTTTAAATTAACATTTAACAGAAACATTTGAAATAGAAATTTGCATGTCTGCTTTAATTAACTTAAAAGACTGATTTTTAATCTACGACACTGAGCATATTCTTTAAATTACTCATAATTTATAATTAATTTGTAATATTAAAGTAGCAATTGTAGTTTAAGATGTGCCCCTTTGTCCTCTGTGTGTCTGAGTGAAGCTCTAACATTTCCCTCTTATTATTTCAGGTTTTCCTTTGGAATATGGATAAATACACCATGATAAGGAGACTGGAAGGGCATCACCATGATGTCGTAGCTTGTGACTTTTCTCCTGATGGAGCATTACTAGCTACTGCATCTTACGATACGCGTGTGTATGTCTGGGACCCACACATTGGAGACATTCTGATGGAGTTTGGGTGAGTGCAACATGGATTATTTCAGTCAGTAACTCAGCATTGGCTATCACTATAGTTTTAAAGAGATTAATGTGTAAAATTGGAATCCCTAACAAAATGTAAAATTAGCAGCTTCTGATTTCATTTAACTTGGCTGTAACAGCTCTTTTTAGTCTTATTGTATCATCAAAACCCCACTTTAAACCTTATTCAGAGACTATTTTGTTTCTTGAATTGATTCTAAAATACTGCAAATCTGTCTCTGGCCGCAGGCACCTGTTTCCCCCGCCTACTCCAATATTTGCTGGAGGAGCAAATGACCGATGGGTAAGAGCTGTGTCTTTCAGTCATGATGGACTGCATGTTGCCAGCCTTGCTGATGATAAGTGAGTATAGCATAGTTTTGATGGTAGTAATGATTTTTAAAGGTTTTGGGTTTTTTGTTTTTTTGTTTTTTTTTTTTTTTAAATCATCCTTCTACTTAACTAAAAGCGTGTTTTAACGCATAACACTCTTTAGCTAGATTTAGGTTTTTATATGGGAGTTGTTTGTATTTGAAATGGTCTTGATATGTGGGCCAGGTTAACCTTGAACCTCTGCCTCCTAAATGCTGAGAATTCTGTGTGGACTGCCATGCCCATCTTGTAACTGGGATTTATTGTCTCTAGACAACACCTTGGGAGGTGTTGATTTTCGTCTGGCTGGCTGGTGGTACTCACTGTAAATTGGTGGCCACTGCTTTTGAGATTAGACAAATGTAGAAACGACTAGATCGGGTTGTGCTATATTTTATTTGTAAGAAAATGACAAAGCTTCAGCTGTGAACATTACAGGTTCAAACGCGTGAGATTATAAAGCCATGCCTTGTAATCTCTTTGCAGTTCATCCAAATTACCAAAGGGTATAAAGTGTAAACTGGTCCGCACAGATAGATAAAGTGGCAAACGTGCATAGTATAGAATACGGAGGCCCAGGCCTGTAATTGCAGCACTTGGGAGACTGAAGCAAGGGGATTCCAGCTTGAGCTCTGTAGTGAGAGCTGATCTCAAACAGAACAAAGTTACAGTAACTGGATGGAGAAGACAGATTGCAGTCCCAGCTCTTGGGCAGGAAAAACAGCAAGTTCAAGAATTTGCTGCTGTCTGTCTTGGGTTGTGTAAATAAATATGAGCCCATCTCAACCAAAGTTACCATGCTGTTTGAGAGTGATTGGTGTGTATGTACTCAGTGATGAGTTTCTTCTGACTTACTCACCTTATTTCCCTTGCAGAATGGTGAGGTTCTGGAGCATTGGTGACGATTGTCCAGTACAAGTTGCACCTTTGAGCAATGGTCTCTGCTGTGCCTTTTCTACTGATGGCAGTGTTTTAGCTGCTGGGTAATAATACATCTTATTCCTTTTTCTTTTGAAGACTTTTTTCTTTTAAGATTTATTTTATTTATATAAGTACACTGTAGCTGTCTTCAGACACACAAGAAGAGGACATCAGATCTCATCACAGATGGTTGTGAACCACCATGTGGTTGGTTGCTGGGCATTGAACTCAGGACCTCTGGAAGAGCAACCAGTGCTCTTAACCGCTGAGCCATCTCTCCAGTGCTTGAAGACTTATTTTTTTCTTTATGTGTATTTTGCTTGCCTGTCTGTACTGTACCACGTGCACATAGATAGTCCCTGTGGAGGCCAGAAGAGGGTGTGGTCTAGAGCTCGGTCCCAGATGGTGAGCCACCATGGAGGTGCTGGAACTGAACCCTGCTCTTCCAGAAAAGTATCAAGCACACTTGAACCCATTTCTCCTGCCCCTTTTCTTAACAGAAAAAGTTGTTAATTTCCTAGACCAACTCTGTCTAGTCCTGCTACTTGTCTCAGAGTTCTTATTAGACTTTAAGGTGAGATGTGTTAATCTGCTGATACACTGCCTTGATTATTGTCTTTCCATTTCTCTAAAGGACACATGATGGAAGTGTGTATTTTTGGGCCACTCCAAGGCAAGTCTCTAGTCTTCAACATTTATGTCGCATGTCAATCCGAAGAGTGATGCCCACCCAAGAAATCCAGAAACTGCCCGTTCCTTCCAAAATGTTGGAGTTTCTCTCCTACCGGGTTTAGGATGAGGACTGCTTTCCTGGTGGGACAGACAGAGCACCCTTTACAACACACCTCAAGCTTTACCAGCTCGAGCACCTGTTCTTGAAGGCTCGGAAGATTTATTTAATTTGATCCACTCTTATATTTCATTTCATTAGTTGGACTTTAAAAGCATTATTTATACACCATTGGAGAAATATTTCTGAACATATCATGTAATTTTTAAGATTAACTGTGAAAACATTACATACATGTATATATTTAGACATAAGCTGCTATGTATTGAATGGGCCCTTTAGTTTTCTCTTAGTTCTGACTTGTATATATTGCTTTAGTAGAGCCAGGATGTGCGTATGTGCTGTTTGTTGGAGCAAATTCAGTGGAATTTTTGTTTTTTTATTTGGGGCACTGAGTTTGCATGACGTTGAATAAAACAGAATTGCCTCATAGGAAATGGGTTGGTCAGGATGAATGGTGTGAAGCTGACTGGTGAGAGAGGTTTAGCATGTGAAATTTTCCAAAAGAATGGTTTGTGGGAGTTTGAATGTGACGTTTAAAAACGAGCCAAGGAAAAAGATAGCTAGAAAAAGGTTGGCTCTTGTAGGCCTTAATTTTGGAAAGCAGCTACTTACCTACCCCTCAGAGAATAAAAAAGTATTATGCATTCTTGTCAATTTGAAAACTACATCTACTGTATTATTGCTGAATATTTTGTCAATACTAAGGGACAATTATTTTAAGACCATGGGTTTTATTTTTAACGTTTTGTTTCTACAAGGATGATATTGGTGACTTACCAAAGAGAAGCAATACACAATATGTCTGCTTTAGCCTTTTATTTATCTTATCTGCAGATGTTGAAAATGTATGCATTATGTAAAATGCTTGTTTTGTATCTTTGTTGAGTTTTTTAATTAAACAACATAAAATAATACATTGCCAGTGTTTCATGTGTAGCATTGTGTAGTACTCAGGTCTAGCTGCCCTGTAAGGTTGCGATGGGTCCACACATGCTCAGTGCAGAAGACAGTGAGGAAGGAAGCCTGTAACAGGAAGCATCCCTTTGTGAGCACATGCCTGTTGCCGGGTCCCACCACGGGCTCCATCCTGGGGCACTGCCACGGCTTCTGAGTACAAGAATGCCTTAGAAAGATGGGCAGCCTCAAAGCAAGCCTGCCTGGTTAAATGATAGAAGCGGATAGTCTGGGTCCTCAGGAAGGCAAATGCACTCTTAGCCATGCACGATCTCAGGCACTCATCATGTTGGCAAAGTGTATGGAAGTGGTTATGAAAGTCAGAAAAAATATTTTCTCAGGTGGCAGCTATATTAGATAAATGCAGAGGCGTCTCTAAACTTAGGGTTTTCCCTCCATTTCACTTGTACACTATAATCTTTGAAATAAATTTTAAAACTTTTTAAAAATTAAATATCAAAATTTAAATATATAAAAAATAGGATTTTAAAATGGTCTAAGAGGGCTGGAGAGATGGCTCAGCGGTTAAGAGCACCGACTGCTCTTCCAGAGGTCCTGAGTTCAAATCCCAGCAACCACATGGTGGCTCACAACCATCTGTAACGAGATCCGATGCACTCTTCTGGTGTGTCTGAAGACAGTGACAGTGTACTCGTCATATATAAAATGAATAAATAAAATCTAAAATGGTCTAAGATAATCTCCATGAATATTTACTTTTCATAACCACAGCAAATACCAGTCACTTGTGTAAAGACATTTAGTTGAATGATACACACTGCTTAAGATGTTTGCAATCGAGCTGGAGAAATGGCCCAGTGGTTAGGGCACTGACTGCTCTTCCAGAGGTCCTGAGATCTGATGTCCTCTTCTGGTGTGTCTCAAGACAGCTACAATGTACCTATAATAAATCTTAAAAAATGTTTGCAACCTCCGTGCCATAAGGAAGGGAGACAACAGTATAAGACACATGCAGACACATGCCTGAGCTTCCCTTAGGAGGGAGTGAGATGTGGTTTTACATGCCCAAAGGGAGGCAGGAAAAAAGGTGGTTGGGCTCTCTCTTGGTTCAGATTCTAGCTATGTGATTTTAGATTGAGGTTGCTTTTTTTTTTTAATATTCCTTGCCACAGCCATGCCATTTGGAGAACTGGCAAGAGGTTATTAACACTCAGATTTGATTGCCTGGGCTTTTGTTTTGAGGCAGGCTCTCCATGGATGGCCTTTTTTTTTTTTTTTTGGAGCTGGGGACCAAACCCAGGGCCTTGCGCTTGCTAGGCAAGTGCCCTACCACTAAGCTAAATCCCCAACCCCCCTGGATGGCCTTTTAACAGCTGGTTTCCCCTGTCCGTGTCTTAGAGTGGGTATGAATGAATGCAAGAAAGTGTCTCCCACTATCATAATGCTTCGTACCACTTTAAGGCCTGTGACCTGATCTCTGGTTGGCAAACCCTCAGTTTATGATCCTTGAAATTCCTTGCCTGCTTGTGATTGAGATAAAGTTGGATTGGGCTGGTCTGCACTGCTCTAAGGGCAGCAAGACCTAGGATGGGCTGGAGGAAACTATGATTCTTAGTCTAGGCAGTGGACTTGGCTGTCAGCCCAGCTCAGGGTAGGAAAAGAAAGCATGAGAAGTTAAACATTGTCTCACATAACCACGGTGGCAGCGAACCTCTCATCACACTGAAGACTGAGAGGAGCCACAGTGTTCTATCCAGGCAGTTCCCACCAGCTTCTGGCTTAGGTGCATTTTAGTCAATAGAACATGCAGATCATAAATAAATAGTTCGCTGCAAGGCTGGAGAGGTAGCCCAGTGGAGAAGGGTCCTTCCTGCCGAGCCTTGAAGAGCTGAGTTCAGGATACAGGTGGTGGGATAGGGAGCTGATTGGCACAGGTGTTGTCTGACCTGGCTAAGTACTTCACTGTACTTGTGGGCACCCCGTCCCCAACGCTAAAGAAATAGCTTACCTCAGGAACAGAGCTACTGCCGTGTTACTTTATGAGCAGAGTACCAGCATGCCATGTTGACTCAGCAGACACAGAATTCAGATCTGAAGTGTGAGGAAAGGAGGAAGCCTCTGTGCAACAGATGACCTTTTTCAAAAAAAAAAAAAAAAAAAAAGCTACTGTGGGATGGTCAAATCCTCAAGTGTACGTGATGAATCCACCGGATACTTGCATAGTGCACAAGCAAATCCACACCTGTGTCTGAGCAGCGTTCACAGCAGCAGCACTCGGAGCAATTGCAAGTGGGTTGTTTTTAAGGTATTAGGATAGACGTTCTTCTAGACCATTTTAATAGAAGGTCCAGGGGCCGGAGGGCCAGCTCAGTGGGTGAGAGCACTGGTTGTTCTAGAAGATTGGATCTCTGTTCCCAGAATACAACTGTAACTCCAGTTCTAGGGAATTTAACACCCTTTTCTGGCGTTCTCTGGTACGAGGCATGCAGATAGTGCCCAGTAGAACCCTTCATTATACGTGAGATTATAATTGTTTCAATAAGAGCTTAGATGGATTATTGGAGTCTGTGCACTGGCTTTTTTTTTTTTTTTTTTTTATTTATTTTAATCCTGTATCTCTGAGAAGTCAGAACTGTTGACAACAGACAATATGGCCACCTGAAGGAATGATTGTCATAACCTTGGTGTGTGTTTATGTAAGTAAGCTGTTCTAGTGTTGAAACATCTTTGCTAAGCAGTTGCTGGTGAGATGGTTCAGTGGTTAAGAACGTTTGTTGCTTTTGCAGAGCACCTGGGTTCCGTTCCCAGAAACCACATGGCAGCTCAAAACTGTAACTCCAAGGAATCCAACATCTTCCTCTGACCTTGGGCACTAGGCACGTTTGTGGTACACATACATACATGCAGGCAAAGCGCTTTTACACATAAGAAATCTAAAACAAAACACAAAGTAACAAACATCCCTTGCTCTAAAGCTTGCAGTTATCCAAAAGCAAAAGCTATAAGTGAGCGCAGTGAGAGAATTACAGGTGATGCATAGCTTTATGTGGTTGTCATTCAATCCAGTTGTCATTCACTCCAGCAGTATGTATTCCTGTTAGAACCAACTGATGCTTACCCTGTGGCTTACTGACAAAAGTCAACTTTCAGGCTAGGGAAATAGCCCAGTGGTAGTAGCATACTGGAGACCTCCAGTTTCAAGCCACAACACCACAAGAAGGAGAAAAAAGGAAAATAAACTTTGGGGCTGAAGAGATGCTCAGTTAGTAAAATGCTTGCTATGTGAGCATGAGGGCCTGAATTCGGGGATCCAGCAACCCATGGGAAAAGGCAGGTGCCAATCAGTATTTCCATCCCTGGGGAGACAGGTTTCAGGAGCTCACTGGCCAGTCATTCTACCCAAATCAGGGAGAGACTCTGGCTAAAGAAATGCAGTGGAGGGCGATCAGAGAAGACACTCAAATGCTGCCTGTGGCCACACACACTCACACGGCAGTGAATTTCTCTACCCGTGCGATAAAGGGTTAACTCTAAAACCGTCTACTGCAGGTCCAGAAGACTGAAGTAGCTATCCCAGCCAGCTGTGTTTCCCAATTTTTGACTGATAATGAAATGTTATGGGGCAGTGGAGAACATGGATTGTTTCCCTCTCGGCACTGCAGGTGGCGAGTCAGCATCACAGAATCACAGACTAAGGGTGAGAAGAGATGCTGAGGACGAGGGTATAAAACAGAGCCAGGACTGAGGCAGACGTAAATAGGACCACAGGGCCCTAAACACAGAAGGGAAGTCAGAATGCATGGTCCTGTGTCCAAGTTGGTAATTCCTGAGGAAAAGGACAGTTAGTATACGTTAGGAGGTGGACACTGACCACCAATCCATTCACACGGAGAGCTGCTCATCTGAATGGGAAGATATTAGGAGGTGGGGACTTGGGAAAGGTGGTGAGGATGAGAGACCTGGTGTGGGACTTGGGCCTTTATAAATCCTCCACACTGCTAAGATATGAGAAAGGGCAGTGAAAGGGGCCTTCTCCACCAGTTCCCAACCGTGCTGAACCTGGATCTGACTCGCACCCTCCATGATAGTGAGGCGTGTCTATTGTACCTAAACCACCTCGTGTGCTTTGTAACAACAGGGCAGACAGACCTGCAAGAGCGCCTCCTGATATCAGCCAGGGATAAGTCCTGCTGAAGCGCAAGGCTAGCCACTCAGTACATCCCCCACTATTACGGTTTGAATCTGAAAATCCCCCCACGGGTTGATTTTGAAGGTTACTTTAAAGGTTGTCAACTCTCGGAGGTAGTAGGGTCTGCCTGGTCGCACCAGGTCACTGAGTGCTGGGGAGTTGTGAAGGTTACACCTACCCCTACTTCCGGCCTAGCTCTACTTCCTAACCTGCCACCGTGTGAACAACTGTGACCTCGGGTTCCCACTGCCATGCCTTCTCTGTCTGCCGGACCAAGTGAGACAGAATATTTGGCCCTTAAGTTGGTTCCGTCAGGAGCTTTGGTCACCGTGACATGAAAGCCTGTGACACACTCAATTATACCTGCCTCTGCGGGGGTGGGGGTTCAGGTTCTCTTTTGGATGATATTATATTATATTGAATCAGCTAACTCCTGTGGGCCGTCTTCTGTGTTGCAAGGGTTTGCAGGCGGTACCTGGGAAATGGTCAGGAAACCCACAAGTCAGAGGTGTCCCCCTTACCCAACCCCTGGCCCTCTTCTATTTTCTCTCGGCCTGTTTTGTTTTCTTCAGTTTCATGAGGCCCAGCTCTCAGGATAATCTAACTAAAGGGCCTCCTCAGTGGCGCCAGATAGGCTGCCCCAACTCATTGCAGCCTTGCCACAGAATCCTATGAGATCTCCGTTTCTTTACCTCCTCCTTGGACTTTCGAATAAAGCCCTGTTTCAAATAAGTTAATCATTCTTAGACGTTGATTCCTTGTTTAGAAAGCAAATTCCTTACACCTGAGGAGACTCTGCAGCCTTCCTATGGGTGCCTGGCATTTGGGTCAGAAGGACTGATTGTTGGGACCAAGGCTTGATGAGGAACCAGCCCCCGGTGGGCAGACATGAACATAACCCGAGTTGGGAGGTTTGGATGAGAGACCCGGGATCCACTCACCCAGCTTGTGGAGAAAGCAGCTCCCTCAACTGGGTCACGCTCAATGCTCGGCCAAAGCTGAGTCTGCTGGGCTTGGTCCCATCTGGCTCCCAGCAGGAGGGTGTGCATATAGCAGTTTGGTTGGACTCCTCACTCCAAGCCCAAAGGATGTCGCAGACATGGCGACTGAGGCTGCTATCCCCAGGAAGACTTGTGTGAATGCTAGCTTGGCTGTTGAATGATGTAATAATGTCTCTCCACACACGTGGCATTGGCTCTTTTCCTTTCTGCAGTGCAGTGTTGGGTCCTGGCAGCTACTTGACACTTGTTACCAGCATTTGTTGAGCACGGACCACAGGCTTGTTTTACTATTCCTGCTGCTTTTCAGCAGGCCTGAGAAGTTTTATTGTTTTCCTTTGATGGCTGTGCAGGTCAAGAGGCTAACTCTCTCCTCTGGGTGGAGACGGTCAGATGAAGTTGAGGTCCAAGGTGGTGCTGAATGCAGCGCCCCCCCTCCCCCTCCGTTTATCTTCATAATACTTGTGAGCAGATGCTAGAAAGGAAACAGCCAGTCTCTGGCCGTGTCTTTGCCAACACCAGGAGGCCAGCCATGATGTCAGGCTAACCCTTTCCCAACACACCCTACCCTTTTCACTGGATTGTGGGAAGAAAACAAACAAGGACTGACCCTGAATATAAGGAGGCGATTGATATAAACACAGACTGGCTGTTGCTCCTGTCCTTTGCTCGGTGCCTAGGGAAATTACACCGGAGTTGGCTAGGTTTTTGCTCCACGCCACTGTCCCTGGGTACACATATCACTCAAACAAATCATTTTTATTGCCCATGTGACAAATCCAACTCAAGCAAGCTGTAGCAGGATTGGGCCGGGCTGGGCTGAAGGCAGCTGGCCTTGGAGTTCTCCCGACGATCAACACCTGACCAGGCCCCAGGAGCCTCTTGTACCAGCAAGATTGGCCTCACTAGTCCGGAGATGACCTGGACAGAGTCCTCGAGGCTGGATTGGACTGGATGTAAGTTCTCTGTGTCAGCTCACAGATGCTATTGATGAGTGGGCCAAATCCGGCACAAGGCAGGGTGGGCATTGGTAACAAAGCTCAGTCATTCTTGCCACATTTCCCTGAGGAAAGTTAGACTTTAGTTCTTCTCCCAGAAGCCAGGTGTGGTATCAAATGCTTGTGAAGCCGAAGCCACCCTGATCTAAATGAGACCCTGTCCCAAAATAAAAACCTCTGGGGCCTAGAGAGATGGCTCAGTGGTTAAGAGCACCGACCTGCTCTTCCAGAAGTCCTGAGTTCAATTCCCAGCAACCACATGGTGGCTCACAACCATCCGTAATGGGATCCGATGCCCTCTTCTGGTGTGTCTGAAGACAGCTACAGTGTATTCATGTAAATAAAATGAATCTTAAAAACAAAACAAAACAAAACCTTTATGTAAAAAAAAGATTATTTGTTTATTTATTTGAGAAGAGGTTTGAGACAGGGTTTTTTGGTGTAGCCCTGACCATCCTGGAACACAGTCTGTAAACCAGGCTGGTCTCAAACTCAGGGATTAACCTACCTCTGCCTCCCAAGGGCTGGGCTAAAGGTGTGCACTGCAACTACTGAGCTAAGATTTGTGTGTGTGTGTGTGTGTGTGTGTGTGTGTGTGTGTGTGTGTGTGTGTGTGTGTGTGTGAGAGAGAGACAGAGACAGAGACAGAGACAGAGAGACAAAGACAGAGAGAGAGAGAGACAGAGAGAGAGAGAGAGAGAGAGAGAGAGAGAGGGAGAGAGAGGTAAACCATATGCATGTGGGTGCCCTCAGAAGCCACAGGGGGTACCCAGCCCTCTGAAGCTGGAATACAGGCAGTTGTGAGCCATCTATAGGGTATTATGAAGCTAATTAGGATTCTCTAAAAGAGAAACAAAAGCCATCTCTCCAGGCCCCTTCCACCATCACATTTTAACTGAAACGGAGATATATTTCGTAATCAGCATGGTTTTCAAAAATCTGGATGGATGTGGTAGCATATGGCTGTAATCCTGGAATTCAAGAGACTTAAGGCAAAAAAGATAAAAAGTTGGAAGCAAGATAAGAAGTGGCACCAAGTATGGTGGTGCACACCTTTAAACCCAGCACTCGGGAGGCAGAGGCTAATCTGGTCTACTGAGCAAGTTCCAGGATGGCAGACAAAACCCTGACTCGAAAAATCAGAGGAGGAGGAGGAAGAGGAAGAGACGAAGGAGGAAAAGGAGAGGAAGGAAAAGGAAAAAGAAGAAGGTTGGAGGCAATCTGAACTCCAAGTAAAACTTTGAAAAAACAAACATAAATCTCTCAGATGTCACACACTAAAGTGACACATTAGCTCCAGTGATGTGGATAAAAGTCAGCAGTGTCTAGAATGTCACAGAAAAGACAGCACTGCAGCCAGGCGTGATGAAACATGCTGGCCATCCAGCACTTGGGATTTGGAGGCAGGAGGATTGGGGATCCTAGACCAGCCTAGGCTCCAGAAGTCACCGTCTTCAAAACAAAACAAGCAAAACCAGTCATTGAATTTCACATGTAATTTAAAAGTCAGTAGAATGTTATATGTGTACTGCCAAGAATAAGAGATGGCTCAGTGGTTAAGAGCACTGGCTGCTCTTCCAGAGGCCCTGAGTTCAATTCCCAGCAACCACATGGTGGCTCACAACCATCTGTCATGGGATCCAATGCCCTCTTCTGTGTCTAAAGACAGCTACAGTGTACTCAGACATGTAAAATGAATAAATAATTCTTAAAAAAAAAAAAAGAGAGAGATGGCAAGACATGCCATCAAGGAGAAGGGAGGATGAGGAAAGTTAGGAGACAGAGCATCTGTGAGACCTTCCTAGAAATTACAATGAGGACCAACCAAAATATGTGAAATCAAGTTCAGGGCTGGGACTGACGCTCGGTTAGGATGCATGAAGCTCTGGCATCTTCAACATCACATAAACTGGGCTTGGTGGTGCATGCTTTTGTCACAGCACGCAGAAGGCAGAGGCAGGTGGATCTCTGTGAGTTAGAGGTCAGTCTGGTCTACACGGTAAGCTCCAGGTCAGGCAAGCTTATATAGTGAGGCACTGTCTCAGAGTAGAACAGAATCTCTGCTGTAGCAGGTAGAGAGATGGCTAATCTGCTAAGAGAGCATTGCTGTTTCAGAGGACCCAGCCCCCACACTAGGTGGCTCACAGCCACCTCTAAGTCCAGCTCCGAGGGACCCAACACCCTCTTCCAGCTTCTGTGGGCATTCACTCTCAGAGATACACACACATACACGTGAATAAAAATCACTTAAAAATCTCGGCTCTAACCCCTTCCTAGCTGTGTCAGTCAGCAAATCCCTTCCTCTCTGAACCTCCCTCACCTGGAGACAGATATGAGCACCATACTTAGAGCCCCGCTTTCACACCCCTATAGCACTCCGCCAAGCACCTAGCCTAAGCCCAGGAGAGAGCTGTTACTCTGTAAGCTGGAATCTCCACAGGACACCAGCCTTGGGTGTTTGTGATGATCTCATCATCCACACAAATTTGAGGCAAAACAGAGAATTTAGGGGAAATGGGGGTTAGTGTGTTGGGTAGGTAGGTATTTTTTGTTATATGCCTTTGTTTTTATTTCCCCTGCAACAATGTTAATGGCCTTAAAACACACACACACACACACACACACACACACGCACGCATGTCGTAAGTGCCAGAGGCACAGAGCAGGGAGGAAGGAGGAGATGCAGAGAAGTGAAATCCAGCCTGGCTCCTTGTCTGTAAAACACAAGCCAGCAGCCCTTCTCCATCATCAATCAGTCAAGGCTGTGCAAGCTGTAGTCCCAAAGGGTAGGTTTTGCTAGAACC
This sequence comes from Rattus rattus, assembly GCF_011064425.1. Classification (NCBI taxonomy): domain Eukaryota; kingdom Metazoa; phylum Chordata; class Mammalia; order Rodentia; family Muridae; genus Rattus; species Rattus rattus. The sequence continues at coordinate 91,202,606 of NC_046162.1, forward strand.
AGTACATGGACCAGCTTTTAGAGCAGTCCCTTAAGTACAGAGGGAACAGGGCTCAACCCTGACGCTGTGCCCTGGTTGCTGACTGCTCTAACCTGGGCTTCTTGGTATCTTGTTCCTGTGCCCCAGCACTGCTCATTCATTCATTCCTCCAATCTGATGGAGGAGAAACTTGAGTAAACCTGATACTGTAAAGGATATACTAACTCGTGAAGAAATACTATGTTGCACAAAGCTTAGCTTAAGGACTGAGGCCTCCCTCCGGTACAACTGGAAGGTAGGCAGTATACTAATCGGGCTTGTTAGAAAGGGGTGGGGGGGGGGTGGAGGTGGGGGTGAGGGTGGGGGTGGGGATGGCACACATCTTAAATCCCAGCACTAAGGAGGCAGGAACAGGCAGATCTCTGTGAGTGAGAGAATAACCAAAGCTAGAGCTACACAGAGACTCTGTCTGGAAAAATTAAACAAAATAAAATAAAACAACAGTAACAAAAGGAATGGATGAGAAAGAAAACTGTATTGAAATTGAAGTCTGGGGTCACTGAGAACATTTCTGTTGAAGTTTAATCACCAGGACTGACCTGCAATGAGGCTCCTCTGTTCCCATAACTAAAGGCCCAACCACATATCAAAGAACATAATTCTAGGGGACAGGGAAAGGTCACAGCTATCATTAAGTCCTGGTCAACCACCGAGTCCCCTGTGTTCTTAACAGAGAAGCATAATTCTGCATGTGGGTAAGAAGATCGTTGACAACTATTTGAAAAGAACTTTGGGACCTGACAGTATACTTAAAATAATTCTGACACACTCTGCTGTGTAAATCTCCCATAGATGCCTCAGTGACCAGGCTTGAAGTCTCCCCTCTCTGTTTAAGTTATTCAAGGAGCATTTTTGTCTGAAGCAGGCTTCAGGGGTGCATCTCTGCAGTTCTACCAGTCAAATCCCCCTTCTTACATTGGAACGGGGTGTCTACTCTTGGCATGCCTGAGGAGAGAGGGCAACTTCAATGATGCCCCTCAGACCCCTGGGACTTGGTCACAGGGCTGCATCTATGAACAAGAAGCCAAACCAGCCCGTGAGATCAAAGTAGGTCAAAGTGGGAGCCTAGAGTCACAACCTGGGGGCTTCCTTGAAGTGGGGAGCTGGCTGTTGATTTGGCCCAGCTGCCTCCTCCTGGAAGCTTCAGTGTGTGTTTTGCTTATTGAGGGAGACTCTGTCCTGCTTGCCCCCTGCCCCCCCCCCCCCCGTTCCCCCAGGGCACCTTATAAACTTCAAATGCTCTCCTGCTGAGCTACATCCCAGGCCAGCAAGGCCTCCTCTTATCGGGTGCACTACAGAGAAGGAACTCTTTGGCTCTCTCCCAGAGAAGAATGCGTACATGCTTAGTATTCAGTCTTTCTGTCAGATATCATCTGCTGGCATCTACTCCTGCTAATGCGGTCCCCAGCCTTTGGCCACTCTATCCCTTCAGGGCAAATCAGACCCACTATGGGCCTCTTTAAACTTCCCATAGTTTTGGGCCTAGTCCATTTGGACCCTATACAGCCCCTCTAGCTTTTCCAGAGTCCAGGTCTCCTGTGCTGGACCTTCTCCCTTATCTTCCACCACATAGCCAGTCTTCCTGCTTTCCCCTGAACCTTTTTTAATAACTGTGTACTGTTTTAACTGAATAGTTGTTTTGATATTAAGTAATTAGGGCTGGATATTTGATCCTTCTTGAGCAGAACTCTAAGACCTAACATCAGGGACCATAGTAATTGGGCAGAGGTCTGACAGACTGTGACTGGGAGCTGGTGCACTCCACAGGTGGCAGGCTCAGACCACAACTGGGAGAGGCTAGCCTCAGATGTGGACTTGAGCATGTGGGCCAGATGAGGGAGCAGCCAGATGGGAATGCAGGCTGAGGCAGAACAGGACAAGAAGGGGGATAAGGAGGTCTGCCACTGGTGAGAGTCGTAGTAGTAGTAGTAGTAGTAGTAGTAGTAGTAGTAGTAGTAGTAGTAGTAGAAGAAGAAGAAGAAGAAGAAGTAGAAGTAGTAGTAGTAGAGGTAGTAGTAGTAGTAGAGTAAGTAGTAGTAGTAATATTAGAAGTAGTAATAAAAGTAATAGTAGTAGTAGTAGTAGTAGTAAATTAGTAGTAGTAGTAGCAGTAGTAGAGGTAGTAGTAGTAGTAGAGGTGGTAGTAGTAGTAGCAGAGTAGTAGCAGAAGCAGCAGCAGCAGTAGTAATAGAGGTAGTAGTGGCGGTGGTGGTGGTGGTGGTGGTAGAGGTAGTAGTAGTAGAGGTAGTAGTAGTGGTGGTGATGGTAGTAGAGGTAGTAGTAGTAGTAGTAGTAGTAGTAGTAGTAGTAGTAGTAATAGTAGTAGTAGTAATAGTAGTAGTAGTAAAAGAGACAGAGTTGGGAACTATCTAAAGCCAGTGGAAAAATTCCACCACAAACCTCCGAGCACAAAGACCCTTCCCTTCCAGGAGAAGTAGAGCCAGCTTAGTTCCTGGAACAACTGCAAGTCAACTATCAGACAAAGCCACCTGTGACTCCCCAACTGATCACCTTGCAAAGTCCTAGATGGTCCACTGATCACGGGTCAGTTTGAAGGTCGCTTCACTCCACCAATCGTACTTTGCCCAGTTACTATTGCTTGAATTCTGCTCTTATTTTTTGAAACCTGCCTTTACCAAAGGTATATGAATCCCTGTTAGAGTCTGCTCAGGGTCATCTCCCTCTTGAAGCAGGGGGGACCCCAACATGCTGAAATAATAAAAACTTCTTGCTTTTACATCGATCACTGCCTCTGTGAGTCTCATTCTAAGGGTCCCAGTAGAGGTCAGACTTGAACCTTGTAGTCGGCGTCGGCGTCGGCGTCGGCGTCGGCGTCGGCGTCGGCGTCGGCGTCGGCGTCCAGATGATTGGCAGATATGGCTCAAATTGGGAGGATGGTCTGAAAAGGCCAAGTCAGAAAAGCAGTGACCAGAAGTGAAGAGAAAGCCCCAGGGGTCAGAAAGAAGCACGACCAGTTGCCAGCATTCTCTGTCTTTATTCTTTTCGACTGTTTTTGTGGTTTTTCAAGACAGTGTTTCTCTATACAGCCTTGGCTGTCCTGGAACTTGGTCTGTAGTCCAATCTGGCTTCAGACTCACAGAGATCTGCTTGCCTCTGCTTCCCAAGTGCTGGGTTTAAAGGTGTGTGCCACCATCGCCCTGCTCTGTCTGGTTTTAGCTATGTGTATGTATCTGTGTGTGGTATGTGTTGGTGACCATGGAGCCAGAGCTGGACAGTCCCCAGAGCTGGAGTTATAGGCCATGGTAGGGCACTCAATATGGGTGCTGGGAACTGAATCTTGGTCCTGTACTCACATAGCACTGGAGGAATGGACCAGGGTTATATCCTATCGTCCACCCTACCCTCCCCCTATACCCTTCCATTGCTCAAAGCTGAGCATGCCAACAGCCCCCTGAAGCTAAACTTTTGTTTGGCCCATACCTCTCACCTGTCACCACCAGAGTGGCCCCCAGGCTTTGTTGTTGATGTTTGTTTTTTAGTTGGTGCTGGGAAGTGAACTTAGGACCACATGCTTACCAAGAGCTCTGTCCCTGGGGCTGAAGGGATGGCTCAATGGTTAAGATCACTGGGTTCAAGTCCCAGCACTCACATGGAGGCCTTTCCTGAAGTTGCCTTTGTCAAGTACTTTGTCCCAGCAAGTATAAAATAGGAACACATTTATATGTTGAAAAGGCTGGAGAACCTGTTGACTGACTAAGTTGGCTTGGTCAAACAGGAAGTGAGACAGAAGGATACCTAGTGGGAACTGGTCAGACCAGCAGCTTGGTCAGGAATCCCCAGTTTTTCTTTTCTCTTTGCTTACTAATCTTAAGCCTTGAGCTCTGAGCCCTGACTCAACACCCCTGTATTGTGAGCAGGCACACAGAGAACGCCTGCACATTTTACGGCAGTGTGCTTCTGTAAAAACACAAGATTATTTGGCCAGGCAGACCAAACCTGTTCAAATCAACATGGCTGCCATTTTGCCCACTGGTCACCCTCCTGTTTCATAACTTAGACAGATCAGAGGGATTCGAGTCTTCCCAGGCCACTGGGACAGAGGTTACACACTGTTAAGTACTGCTGAACACTGTTCAGCATTGAGAATGTTAGCCAAGCTTTTATGAGGTCTTTTTTTTTTTTTTTTTTTTTTTTTGGTTCTTTTTTTCGAGCTGGGGACCCAACCCAGGGCCTTGCGCTTCCCTAGGCAAGCGCTCTACCATCTTTTTTTTTTATTAACTTGAGTAGAGGTCTTTTTTTTAAATAAACATTTTTCATTACATTTTGATATATTGGGGGACATCAAGGATGCCATAGTACATGTGTACATAGTACAAGGACAATTTGAATGACTTGGGTTCTCCTACCCAGGAACTGAACTCAGGCTGTCTGGCTTGGGGGCAGGCCCCTTTTCCTGCTGAGCCATTTTGATGGCCTTTTTCCTTATTTGGTTTTTATTCATAATCATAAATTTACTCCTCGATCCAGATAGATGTGGAAAGGAATGAGGGAAGCAAGACATCCAAGGAGCTGCAGGTTTTGGGAGATGTCAATTATGAGATTGGGAGACAAAGATTATGAGTTGTTTCAGGCAGCTGGGATGGAGGTTCCTTCCTAAGCAACACAAGGAATGCTCCAGTGGTTAAGATGCAATAGAGTCGGGGTTGGGGTTTTAGCTCAGTGGTAGAGCGCTTGCCTGGGGGAGCGCAAGGCCTGGGTTCAGTCCCCAGCTCCGAAAAAAAAAAAAAAAAAAAAAAAAAAAAAAGATGCAATAGAGTCAAAAGTATTAGAGCCGTTCTTTGTCAGCCATGGTGCGTCAGAGCCGTGCTCTGTCAGATGTGGTACCTCAGAGCCTTCCTCTGTCGGCTGTGGTTCCCATCTTGCTGGTCCTGTTATCCCTGGCCCCAAAGCACCCTATGGGTTCCATGATGCTCATGCCTTCTTTTGCCTTCCTAGAGACCACACGATTAGGTCCAATCTCCCAAACTTAGCCGTGAGATGAATACCTGGGACCTGCTTGTGTTTGGTCCAGCATTTGCAAGGAACAAGGTACCAGGACTGGATTTATCAGGATGATGTTCACCAGTGTCACTGTGGCATAGGAAGTCAGCATCGTGGCACATGAGACCTGGATTAATTCTGTGAAAGAAGAGATCTTTTTTACTAAAACATCCCTGGTCCTATTCGGTCTCTTTCTACAGGTTTCCCTTCACATTTGTCTGCAGGTTGCAGGGGGTTCTACAAAAGCTGCCACTGGGCTAGGCATCCTTCAGAGGGGAGTTGTACACAGAGAGCGATATTCCAGCTGCAAGGGACACAACTGACTTCAGGAGGCCTTGCTTCAGTCACAGCCTGTACCCATGAGACTTCGCCTAGGCAATGCTAGACTGGATGAAATCTATTTATTTGATGTGTAGAGGTGCTTTGTCTGCATATATGTCTGTGTACCATGTTTGTGTTTGGTGCCCGAAGAGACCAGAAGAGGGCATTGGGTCTCCTAGTACAGGAGTTAGAGACATCGTAAGCAGCCACGTTGGTATTGGGAATAGAACTCTGGATTTCCAAAGTGATTTAGAGAAAAGCTGGTGACTGACACATGGATTGTGACAGATAGGAGGGCTAGATCCATACTTAATGGTGACTGGTCTTGATAAAGCTGCCGATTGTATCTGCTTGGTGGCTCATCCTTGTAACAGGAGCGGCACACAGATCAGAAGGGACTTCTAGAACCGCAGCCTCGGTAGAGCAGCTGATGTTGCCATCCTGCGCTGGCTCAGGATGTGTTGAGCACAAGGCCCAGCAAAAGGTTTTCCCCAAATGTCTCTTCTTGCCTCCCTGTGAAGTTCTTCACAGAGACAGCACGGCTGTGGGGACAGTGACTGAGGCTGCAGAGAACTGAGTGGTTAGGAGGAAGCAGCTGGCTTGGATCACGGAACTTGCAGAAAGAAGTCAGTGCCCAAGAGCAGAGCATGTGGATGTTAGACCACCCAGAGCCACAACAGCTATTTGATTGGTAACAAAAAACAAACAAGCAAACAAACAAAAAACAACCACAAAAAAACCCAACAACAACAAAACCAAAGTCAACTCCTCAGAGCTAGGCTGAAGCACATCTTCATTAATCAGAATAGGGAGCAATGCAATCCATGTGCTTTTTTTTGCCAACGGGAAACAAATGTTTATTCCTAGAGAGCAAAAACCCATGCTTTGGGATTTGATGATGTAGAAGTTTGAATAGGTTTGGCCCTCATAAACTCATGTGCTTGAATGTTTGACCCACAGGGAGTGACACTATTAGGAGGTGCGTTCTTGTTGGGCTAGGTGTGGCCTTGTTGGAGGAAGTGTGTCACTGTGGGCGTGGGCTTGGAGGCCTTATGCTGGAATGCTGGAGCTTCACCCAGGGCAGAAGACAGTCCTTTTTTGTTTTAAAGATTTATTTATTTATTTTACTTATATGAGTACACTATAGCTGTTTTCAGACACACCAGAAGAGGGTCTCAGATCCCATTACAAATGGTTGTGAGCCACCATGTGGTTCCTGGGAATTGAACTCAGGACTTCTAGAAGAGCGGGTCGGTGCTCTTAACTGATGAGCCATCTCTCCAGCCCCGATTTTTTTTCAAGTTGGTTTATTTACTATATTTACATTGTTCTGCCTTTGTGTCTGACAGTGTACTAGGAGAGGGCACCAGGTCTCACTATAGATGGTTGTGAGCCACCATGTGGTTGCTGGGATTTGAACTCAGGACCTCTGGAAGAGCAGTCAGTGCTCCTAACCACTGAGCCACCTCTCCAGCCCCACAGGGTCTCTTCACAGCAATAAAATCCTAAGACAGATGACTTCTTGGAAGGCACTTTCTTCATCTTGATGGTTGTGGGAGCCTTTTCCTCACCCAAAGCAGTGAAGATACTTGAAGAAGTCATTGTCAACTTGTTTACAAGAGGTCTGGTGACCCCTTTGGGGAGGCTAAGGCTTAGTTCTCGAAGCTGACCTGCACTTAGCATTGTCATGAAGAATGGTTGGGCTTTTGTGTTGAGCCCTGTGGCTTTAGGCTGTACAGTGTTCATGCAAAGTTGCCTTGGGATTCAGAAAGCTGTAGGGGCAACGGCTGTCAAACAGTGGTCACAGTGGCTTTGGGGTTTTGATTCAAGGGTTGCTTTGGGAAGTGATTTTGAGCTCTCTCTCTCTATCACTGAGGTGGTCACAGATGTTGCTTATTGGTTTTGTTTGTTTGTTTACTTGTTTTGTTTTGTTTTGACTGGGTCTCTATTTTGTCCTGGAACTTGTGAGGTATCCACCAGAGAAGACTTCTCAGACACAGGTTTAAGGCAATAGATACATTATATAAAAAATGTATATAGTATATATTTTCATATATATAGTATATATTCCTTCTATTGCCTTAAACCTGTATATGTTTATTGTTGTTGTTGTTCCGAGATAAGGTTTCTCTGCTTATCCCTGATGTCCTGGAACTCACTATGTAGACCAGGCTGGCCTCAAACTCAGAGTTCCACCTGCTTCTGCCTCCCAAGCATTGGGATCAAAGGTGTGCATCATCCGTTCTCCACCACCGAACTTTATATGACTTGTTAGAGTGGCTCACAGGCTGTGTTCTGGATAGTCTAACAATGACAGTCTCACTGTGGAGAATCCCACAGTTGTCTAAAAGGCTGCAGGCTCAATCCAGTGATGGAGTCCTGAGGGCTCCTAAAGAGATGCCCGTCTTCCATCTACACTGGAATCCCAAAGGAGCAGGCTCTAATACAGGGAATACCTCAGCTGCAGGATAGAGGAGCCTGTCAAAGAGTGAGGACGTGCAGCCCAACAGCAAAGTTTCCCTCTTCTACATCCTTTAAAATGGGCTGCCTCCCAGAAAATGGGGCCCAAGTTTAGGGTGTGTTTCCTCACCTCAAATGGTTGATCAGGAAAACCCCTCATAGGTATGTATGCCCAGCTGTTTGGGGTTTAGTGGACTTCGGATATAGGTAAATTCACAGCTAAGATTAGCCATCACGCCCTCAGTCATTTTTTTCTTTAGTTCCTTTGTCTGGAAAAGTCCCAAGTGGCTTTTCTCCTTATAACCACACCTGGCCCTCCCTGGCCTAAGAAAGCCGATGTCTGTCTGTCTGTCTGTCCGTCTGTTGACTGATTGCCTGACTGACTTGAAAGTTCTTGCCTTTACTTGTCTGCTCCCATTACCTTCTGTTGGGAAAGCTCTGCCCCAGAGTGTTGCAGAGGTGGGATTCAGCTGGACAAGAACCGGGAAGCAACTGCTGTGCCAAGACCGGCCATCCACACTGGGCAGTCAAGCTACCGATCTGTAAGGGAGACTTAACTAGGTGATCTGCCTGGACAGCCCAGCCGGGGGATCCAGAGATGACACATAGTAAACTCTTGTGACCTGGGCTTTGGAAGTTCATTCGCAATTGGCTGCCTGTATGTTCCCTTACTCACCTAGGCCTGGCACTTAGTAGGGGCTCCTCAGATATCTTGATCGAGCCAGGGAGTAAAGTGAGACGCCCTTCGCACTCCCAGGTTCATCCCCGGCCTGTGCTGCGAACCAGCAAACTAGGCCACATGCCTGACCCAGTTTTTCCAGTGCAACCTGCCAAGCCCCGGGGGCAGCAGTGGGTTCAGAGCCAGCATCCGTGGTGAGTCAGGAGCTTCTCTGCTGCCTCCTGGGACAGAGGCCTTCCAGACCCGCCCGACTAGATTCGGCTGGAGGGGAAAGGGGCCTTTCTCAGGGTAGCTGGAAGTGGGACTTCGTGCAGCACTGCCCCCCAGTGGCCATGGGGAAGCTTACAGGGCTTATGAAGCGGGTCCCAAGATGATCCCCAACATTGAGTGTGCAGCTAGCTGGTGTGAGGGTGCTACTTTAGAAATTTGGACGGATGGACACACTATGTCTTTTCACCTTGTCAGAATTTGATTTCTTTTTTTTTAAAGATCTATTTATTTATTTTGTATATGAGTAGTACACTGTGGCTGTCTTCAGACACAGCAGAAGAGGGCATCGGATCCCATTACAGATGGTTGTGAGCCACCATGTGGTTGCTGGGATTTGAACTCAGGACCTCTGGAAGAGCAGTCGGTGCTCTTAACCACTGAGCCATCTCTCCAGCCCTCTTGTCAGAATTTGAATGACAAAAAAACCAACCAACCAAACAACCAACCAAACAAACAAACAAAAAAACCAGAAACGAAACAAAACAAAACCCCTACAAGCTATGATGATTTCATTGGTAGTAATTTCCCAAGTCATCTCAATTTCCCTTGATAGCTGGCAAAAGCAAGCACGGGTTTGTTCCCTGCCCAGACAACAATAATATTTTTATTGATTATCTGGTAATTTCATATAATGCATACTTCCCAGTCCTCTCAGTCCGTCATCCCCACCCTGGCATCTTCCCTCCCCCCCCAAAGAAGAGGAAGAAGAAGAAAACAACAACAACAACAACAACAACAGAAAACAATCTGTGCCGCCCATATCCTCTCTGGAGTGTGGTTGAGCTCCCAGTGGTCCACCCTTTAAAGAAAATGGAGTCCTTTCCCACCCTGCCAGAAGCCATCAGCTGTGGAGAGCTCCACTTCAGCAGCCCTATGACAATTTTTCAGAGTTCTCTCCCATAGCTTCCTGTCTAGACTGTTTCTTGGGGGTGAGGGTGGGGTTGTCACAGAAGCTTTCTATATTTCTCAACTGAGGCACTATTCTTTTATTTTAACATTTTATTATTTGTGAATGTGGAGGGGGGAGGTATAGGGTGTGTTGGGAAGAGGTGTGTGTGTGTGTGTGTGTGTGTGTGTGTGTGTGTGTGTAGGACCATTACCACAAATTTTGAGCCAAATTTGAAGCAAGCTTTATTAAATACTGGCCAGGATTATGGATACTAGCCAGTCCGTACCTGGGATTCCCCAAAGAACAGTCATTGATTACACTAGGGCAAAAGCCACAAGGCCACACACTTCCTGCCTTCATCCAATCAGAGGCAAGCACACTTCCTGACGTACGTATTTCCTGTCTTTGTACCGCCCACCTACACACAATCAAGCACATCCTGTGCAGTTGGGGCAACCAAGCTTGTTTATGGAAGTAAAAACATGTGACCTGTTATTTCACACGAGCAGTAGCTCCCAGTATCCCAGGAAGTATATCTCGGGCAAGTGGGGCTTACAGACATTTTTGTTTCATAGATTCTTTAAGTTCACTAATCTAAACTTAAATCTCACTTCAGCCATCTCGGTAGGCACGTGCGATAGATAGTGCCTATGTGAAGGTCAGAGGAAAGCTGTAGAGTTTAGTCTTTTCTTTTGGACTTTATGTAGTCACATGTCAAGGGCCTCTACACATTGGGCCATCTTGCTGGCCCTTTTACGTCATAACTAGTAACATTAACTCTCAGATCACACAGTACATAGTGCTTAGAAAATGAACACAGCTGGAGGTGCAGGGTCAGGGGGGAGCTGAGCCTCCAGGTCCCGTCAAGGTGTCCAAGCCAGATGTATGGAGTCCATAGCTGTGAAAGACAGACAAGTGTCAGACTGTAGTCAACAGGCCTGGGAGGAACGAGGCTGTCCCAGGAGACACCTGCCCCTCACGCTGGCTGTCTGGACTGGCTGTGTGGAACAGGCATGTGCCCTAGGAACTGTTAGGAGAAGGAAAGGGTGGAGTTCTGGTGCCAACCAGAGATTTGCAACTTGTAGGATGGCTTTGCCGGAAAGATTTGAACCAAGGGAATGATGGGTGGGACCATACATGACCAGGACTGCTTAGTTACCATATCTATTTAAGGTCATTGGATCTCTTGGTCTCTTTTCCTAGTGTGGCCACGATGACATTTCCTTTTTCTATTTTCCCCTATTAATTTGGCTTTTCTTTTTTCTTTTTCTTTTTTTTTTTTTTCGGGGCTGGGGACCGAACCCAGGACCTTGCGCTTCCTAGGCAAGCGCTCTACCACTGAGCCAAATCCCCAACCCCTAATTTGGCTTTTCATTGGCTCATGGAGAACATGTGACTGGATCTGGGTTACCATTACCTAAGGGGGCAGCCTGGGCACAGGCTTTGAACCAAATCCCTGTAATAAGATGGCAGGTCAGAGAGGGCTGTTGCCACGGGAGTGTGAAGTGTCTTCCTCTGTATGGGGGCCAGTGGGTGCTGCTTGTGCATTTTATATGTTCTCAGAGCTGGTTTTTCTGATATGATTTTAACATGCATTATTTTGATAAGTTTAAAGTTGGTACTTTTAAATTTGTCTTTTTTTGTCTTTTTTTTTTTTTTACAAATTTTTAATATTTTTTAACCATTTATTTATTTATTTTGGGTTTGTTTTTTCTTTCTTTTTTTAAGATTTATTTATTATATATAAGTACACTGTAGCTGTCTTAAGACACACCAGAAGAAGGCATCAGATCTCATTACAGATGGTTGTGAGCCACCATGTGGTTATGAGATTTGAACTCAGCACCTCTAGAAGAGCAGTCTGTGCTCTTAACCACTGAGCCATCTCTCCAGCCCCTGGGTTTGTTTTTTCAAGACAGGCTTTCTCTGTATAGCTCTGGCAGTCCTGGAACTCCCTCTGTAGACCAGGTTGGCCTCAAACTCAGAAATCCACCTGCCCTTGCCTCCTGAGTGCTAGATTAAAGGTAAATGCCACCATTGTCCAGCTTAAAATCTTTCCTTTTTGAGATTTATTTATTTATTTTACATGTATGAGTGTTTTGCCTGAATGTATGTCTGTGAACCAGGTACGTGCCTGGTGCAAGAGCTCAGAAGAGGGTACTGCTCTTCAGGGACTGGGGTTACAGATGGCTGTCAGCCATATGTGGCTGCCGGGAACTGACCCCAGGTCATCCGGAAGAGCAGCTCTGAACTGATGAGCTGTCTCTCCCACCCAGGTGGTGCCATTGTACTTTCTGGAATAAATTATTGCCACCTGTGCTCTGAGGACAGGCATGTACATGCCCGACAAGGTACAGACCATCTTGCCTCTGTGTTTGCATTCAAAATGGAGTCAGATGCTGCCTGTTAAATAGATTATCTCAGGGCAAGGCATAGCCTGTAAAATAAACACCATTTTAGGGGCTGGAAAGATGGTAAGAGCACTGGCTGCTAGGCCCCGGGCTCCATCCCAGTGAAGGCATCTAATACCTTCATGGTGTTTTACAGCTCTCAACCACATCTGGCTTAGAGGACAAACGCACAGAGTCAGCAATCAGTCCCGCTCCTCTCTTCCAAGCCTTGCACCCATGAGTCTGATTTCTGTCTCTGTGGATTTGTCTGTTCTGGACATTTCCTATAAACAGAGCCATATAATAACTGTCCTTCTTTGTCTCCTTAAAACTTTTTGTTATTGTGTGTGGGGTGTGGGGTGTGTATGGGGGGTTGTGGGGGTATGTGTGTGGATATGTGTGGGGTTGTGGGATATGTGTGGGGTGTGTGTGAGATGTTTGAGTGTAGGGGTGGTGGGATATGTGGGGGGCTTATGTGGGGTGTGTGGGATTTGGAGGATGTGTGTGGGGAGTGGAAGGTGTGGGATGTGTGGATATGTGTGTGAGGGGTGTGTGTATGTGTGTGATGAGATATGTGTGGGGTTTGTGGTGTGTGTGGTAATGTCTGGGGTGTGTGGGAGCTATGTATGTGGGATGTGTGTGTGTGTGTGTGTGTGTGTGAGAGAGAGAGAGAGGTGTGTGGGAGCTATGTATGTGGGATGTGTGTGTGTGTGAAGTGTGTGTGGGTGTGTAAGGTGTGTGTGTATGTGTGTGATAAGATATGTGTGGGGTTTGTGGGGTATGTATGGTAGGGTCTTGGGTGTGTGGGAGATGTGTGGTGTGTGTGTGTGTGTGTGTGTGTGTGTGTGTGTGTGTGTGTGTGTGTGTGTGTGCCTGGTGCATGTGTGGAGGTCAGAGGACAACTCTATGGAGTTGGTTCTCTCTTTCACCTTTACATGGGATTCCCAGGATCAAACTCAGGTCATCAGGCCTGTATGAAAAATGTGTTTGCTTACTGAGCGCCTTCAACAGATGGGCTGCCTCACAGGCTCTCCTCTTACGTTTTGTCTTTTTCATTTAGTGTAACACACACATGATCTACCCATATTGTTGTACATATGGGTAATCCATCCCTTTTGGGGGTGGGGGAAAATGCTGGGGACTGAGTCTACAGCCTCACATATGTTAGGCAGTCACTCTACCATTGAGCTATATTGCCTGCCTTTGTTTATTCTTTTTTATGGCTGAGTAATATTCCACTGTGTAGATACATTATAATTCGTTTCTTCCTTTTATTGTAGCCTAAATATAAAATGTCTTTGTAGTGAAGGCTTTGTTCCTAGATGGTGGGACTGTTTTGGGAAGTGGTGGAAACTTTAGGAAGTTGGGTCTAGGTGGAGAATGCAGGCTACTCGAGGCATGGCCAGAAAGATATGCCCTTGTACTGTGTGCCAAAGAAAGTCCCCCGTTTTTAAAAGTTGCTTCTCTCCAGTAGTAATTGCATTATTTATCCATTGGCAAGATGTTTGAATTACTCTTCTCCACCACTGGATTATTGTGAGCAGTGCTGTTGTAAACATCTGCAGAGGTCATTTTTGTTGGTTTTTCGGAGGCAGGGTCTCTCTCTGTCGCTCTGGCTGTCCTGACGCTCTCTATGTAAACCAGAGTGCCCTCAAGTTGGAGAAGATCCACTATCCCTGCTCCTGAGTGCTGGGATTAGAGGTGTGCCACCAAATCCTCTCCGGAAGCCTTGGAGCTGGCCTTGAGGCACAGCCTGGAAGTGGGACCCAGCTGTCTCAAGGGAAGAACCCAGTGGGACATTTTTGACTGCATGTGCCATGACGCCTGCGTCTTCCAAAGAAACCCAGACTGGGAGGAGCCAAAGCCGTCTGTCTCTAGTACTGGTCCGGTGCTGGAAGCCTGGAAGATTCCCAGGCAGCTGCTGGTCCTTCGTCCACCATGACAGCTTTCTCTGCTATCCAGAGAGGAGCTAGCAGCAGCTGCAAGAGGGAAACAGAGGCGGTCAAGAGAGCAGAGGGGCCATGACCTTCCTCCTGATTCACTGTTAATCTGGGCGGCCACCAGAGGGTGTGACCCACAGTCAGGGTCAACTTTTCCTGTCAACCAAGGCAGTCAGAACAGTTCTTCAGGTGGGGCTCCTTATTCAGGTGGCTCTAGTTTGTGGCAAGTTGCCCTTAAAACCAAGCATGACGTTATAGATATAATGTTATAGATATGTAGATATATAGATATGACGTTATAGATATGTCCTCCCAGTGAGGGATCATTCTATGCACTGAGAGCTCGGTGAAGGAAAGGCTCTTTAATCACGTTCGTCTGCCCCGCTACTGCCCAAGGAGGAGCCAGCCTCGACTGGAAGAGTTGACTAACGCGTGTCTGCCCTAGGGTTATGCGTCATGTACATCCTTAAACCCCTTTCAGGTCCCGGCCCACGTTACACTTTGAACAATCTAAACAGGCAGGAGACTGCAAGTCGGGCTACTTGGGCCGATGGGAGATTTACACGGCAGAGATTTTTCTTTACCAGAACGATTTTAAGCACACCAGTGTTGTTATTTTTTCAAATTGTTGTTACTTGAGTCATCTTTTCTACCTGTCAGAATTATGTTTTCCTCAGGAAGAGAACTGGGAGCTTTACGGCAGGGCAGGACTTAACAGTGGTCATGGTCCTAGCGTGCCCTCCCCACCCCCTCAAGCTGCCCTGAGATTCTTGTTCTTCCACACGGGGGAGGGCCTAATGGCTTGTGAATCCTAGCATGGACTCTAACAGGCCTGGTTAGCAGACCACTTACCTTTGGGTTATTCGGGAAGCATCGATCCCTCAGCTACCTTCTACTTTATACAACTCTGTTTCCTTTCCTTCCCGCCCCACTCTCTCCACCTTACGTGTGACTTTCTTGCACCAGGTCTGTCTTCAGACCCACTGTCTAGCCCAGGCTGGCTTTGAACTTGTGATTCTCTGTCCTCCCTTCCAGCACTGCTGCTAGCAGCATGTGTCAGGACTATCAGCCTAGTTTTAGTAATTTTTTCAAAAAAATGTTATTGAGCCTTTAATTTTGTTGGCACTCAGGAGGCAGAGGCAGGTGGATTTTTGTGAATTCAAGACCAGCCTGGTTTTCAGAGTAAGTTCCAGAACTGCTACACTGAGAGATCTTGTCTGGCAAAAAGAAAACAAAACAACAACAAAAAAAGTTATTTATTTATTCCCATTTTATGTGTGTAAGTGTTTTTGCTTGTAAGCATGTGTGTGTACCATGGGCACCCAGTGCCCTCAGAGGCCAGAAGAGAACATCGGATTCCTGGAACTGGACATACATGTGGTTGTGATTCACCCCGTGCTAAGAACCAACTCCAGGTCCTCTGTAAGGGCAGCAAGTGCTCCTAACTTCTGAATCATCTCCCGGCCTAAAGAATAATAATGATAATTATAATGATAATAACAACAATTACAACAACAACATTTTTCAAGATAGCATCTCACTAGATCTTCCAGGGTGACCTTCAATTCTCAATCCTCCCGCCTCAGCTTTCCAAGTGGGAAACTTGGATTACAGCTAGATTAAGCTTTTTGGAAGCCTCTCATGCTGTTTTCCACAGTAGCGGCCACATTTCCCTCTCTCTGCCCACGGGCACAAGAGTTCCAAATTTTTTTTAAAAAAAGATTTATTTATTTGTTTGTTTGTTTATTATATGTAAGTACACTGCAGCTGTCTTCAGACACACCAGAAGAGGGCATCAGATCCCATTACAGATGGTTGTGAGCCACCATGTGGTTGCTGGGATTTGAACTCAGGACCTCTGGAAGAGCAGTCAGTGCTCTTAACCACTGAGCCATCTCTCCAGCCCGAGTTCCATTTTTTTTTTTTTTAATGGCTTTTCTTTTTTCAGAAAGTATCTTTAGGTTTGTTTATGTGCATGAGTGTTTTGTACGTGGGTGAGCCAAGTTTTCCTGGTGCCCTTCCTCCCGCTGTTTCTAGTTGTGTGTTGCCACTCCCAGCTTTAATTCTTCACTTTCTTTTTCTTAGAAATATTTTCTTTAAAAAATAGTAATTTGTATGTGCATGTATATGTGTCCGAGCGTATGTATGCAACATAGTGTGCACTCGGTGACTAGGGAGGTCAGAAGAGCCACCTGATCTCCCTGGAACTGGGTCTTCTGACCTGCGGTCACAGCTGAGTGAAGCCATGGGAGTGCTGGGACCAAGCCAGTGCTCTTAATCCCTGAGCCATCTCTCCAGCCTCAAAGCTCTCTCTTTTTTTTTTTTTTTTTTTTTTTGGTTTTTTTTTTGGAGCTGGGGACCCAACCCAGGGCCTTGTGCTTCCTAGGTAAGCGCTCTACCACTGAGCTAAATCCCCAGCCCCTAAAGCTCTCTCTTTTTAATTAATTAACAATTAATTAATTAACCAATACTTGGTTCTCTCAAAGGACACGAAGCACATCTCAGCTCTCATTGTATGTTTGCCTCTCATTTCCCTGGCTACTAGACCCGCTGGACACCTTATCAGATGCTCCTATGGCTTGCAAGTCAGAGGACAAGTTGATGGGGTTGTCTCCCACCATATGTCTAGGGATCAAACTGGTTGCTAAGCCGTTCACATCACTTGTACGGATGTGCCGGAGGCTGTTTGTGTATGCTCACCGGCCGTTTATGTACTTTCTCTGGAGAAATGTCTACTCCAGTTTCGAATCAGGTTATTTGGTTTTGTTGCCGTTCTGAGCAGTCTGTAAATGTTCAGGATATCGGTGCCCGATCAGATAAGCAGTTTGCGGGTATTTTTTTTCCTGGTCTGTGACTTGCCTTTTCACTGTTGCTGGTGTCTTTCGAAACATCCTGTGGAAATGACTTCCAGGGTAGAAGTCCCTGGGATGAGGGGGCGGGGTTTCACCCGGAGGAAGTGACCCCCGACTACCCAGGAGTGCTGCGGGCTCAGTGAGGAGCAGTTTATTTTGTGCTAGCTCATCTCTGTGAGAAACTGCCACAAATTCAGGTCATGAGATAGCCATTTTATATCACTTTGGGCTCTTTGTCTCCTTATAGGGTGACCTGTGTTCTGATTGGCTATTTTAAACTACCGGACAGTGTCGCTGCAAAGGGAGAGGGCGGGGAAGGAAGCAGTTTGCAGCAGAGATGCGAAGCTGCACAGACTCTGGGTGGCAGCTGCTGTTTCCTTCTTCTTCCCCTCTGCTCTGGGTGGGGGGAGGGGCTGCCACAGGAGAGCTAACACTTGCACGTGGAGGGGATAGGAAGTGGGGTGGGGTGTAGATAATTTTGATCCAAGGATTTAGTAGCAGCCTGCATCTGTTTGGAGTGATTCTGGCCCATGGTGGAGCCCACACACCACCCTCCTTCAGTACATAGATAACTTATTACTTTGTGAGGCAACAGAGGAGGGAACTCTTCCCCCCAACTCCCTTAAAGTCTTATCCACCGGAGTCTATAAGGTCTCTTGGGGAAAAGCACCAGAGAAAGGAAATATAGTCTGAGTTCTGGAAGAATTTGGCACATTCTAAACTACAAACTATAAACCAACAGAGAGCCTTCCTAGATCAGCTAACTCTTTTTTTTTTTGGAGCTGGGGACCGAACCCAGGGCCTTGCACTTGCTAGGCAAGCGCTCTACCACTGAGCTAAATCCCCAACCCTCCTAGATCAGCTAGATCAGCACCCCAGCAGGTAGGATACCACCTTCCTAGCTCAGGTTAGATCAGCATTCCAGCTGGTAGGCTACCTTCCTAGCTCAGGCTAGACCAGCACGCCAGCTGGTAGGATACATTAGTAAGGAGTTAGACTCAGGGCTTCAGATGGACCTGATATTTGAGAGCCACAGTGGCCATGGGACTCCTGACCCCTGAGGCACATAGCAAATCTGGAATAGCCTCTCAAGAGTTTAGAAAGGTTGATTTCAGAAAGATACTTAATTTTAATTAAAAGGGACAGTTACAGTTGTCAGATAGAATGGTGAAGTTCCAGGCTGTTCTGGAAGTTCCTGAAGTGGCACATTAAAGCCCAGCCCTCTCTCAACCCTGCTGCTCTCCTCCCTGAAGGGGCAGGCCTTGAGCAATCCTGCTGTTGGCTATGCAGGCCAGGCAGTGTCTATGCAGACCAGCGCCTAAGGTTCACCCTCTGCAGAGTTCTGACATCCAATTGTTTAGGGATGGGAGTTCATTTGTTCAGGATGGAGTTTGGGATATGTGTGAAGACAGTTTGAGACGGAAACCCTCTTCTAGGCTTTGACAAGAGCTCTGAAGCCCAGCAGTGGAAGAGGGTAAAGATCTATGTGGACCCTGAATATGCACACTGGGTACTGTGTGCACAGGGGGCCATCTGGGAAGTGAGGGGACTGCTGACAGCTCCAAGGACTCCTATCGAAAACCCTAAGGAGACCTGGATTGATTAGATGCAGCTCTACTCCCTGGGACATTGTGGCCCTGCACTGCTGTGACCACCAGGGGAAGAAGACCCCATAACGCTCTCTTGTCCCGTGGGAAGCTTAGGGAATTCCTACGGCCTTAGCTTTTAGGAGACATTTGGTAGACTCACCCACCGCCAGGGCTTATCTCAAGTTGCGGGCTGGAATGAGTGGGACAAGACTCAGGAGTCCTCTGGGAGACTCTTCATCTAATGGATTGGAGGACTCTAGGAGCCCCGTTGGCACACCTAGACGTGTTCGCATGTGGAAGTTATTCCTGCTCTTCTCTCTTCAGTGGGATATTTCCTGGTTGGGGGTCCACATTTCTTCTCCAGTTGCCCACTGATCATGATTCTCCAGTCTTCACTGGTGACAGTCTCAATCTGGCTCAAGGAAACGACAGAGGAAAGGCACTCCAGGAAGAAAAGAGACCTATTAAGGGGACTCAACTCACACCTGAGACATGAGGGACAACTAGAGTGGGCCACCTTGAAAGATCACATGGAAAGACCTTCTTGTCTAAGGTAGAACACATTTTTTCTTTCTTTTCTTTTTTTTAAGAAGAGAGGGATGACTACTTAACAAAAGAACATTCAGGACTTAAGGAATAGACAACTGGTTTGGAACAACTGCATGCCTCAACTTCAAATTGTGAGAGGAAACGCAGCAGACCCAGCAAGGACTGTCAGATATCTTAATCCAGATGGGACCAGAGCTATTTTGAGGTCAAAGGCCAGCTCTCCTAAATTCCCAGGCAAGGACTACGAACATTTTTACTACTGAGGGAACACTTTCTTTCTGGAAAACAGACTCCATAGCTGTAAATAGCCCGACCCATGTTTACACTGCCTGTGTTCCCTAGGGAGTGTTGTGAATTTGAGTCTTATGCCAAGGGCTTTAAAGGGGTTCTCAGGAAGTCTAGCTAAGGTTTTAGGAAGTTCAACGGATGTAGGAAAGATGATATGGGCACCCCGGGCTGTCCCCTATCCCATCCTCCTCCAACCACCCAAGGTTCACCCTACTGGAATTCTGGCGGGGGGTCCCACCCCCATTGCATCCCTCAGAGGGTTCCTTCTCTGGTCCAGGGCGCAGAGGGTACTGGAGGCTGTCCTAGGCCCACATTCCTCTCACTTCCCGCCATTGTCCGGAGTTCCTGTATCCATATCTCGACACTCTCCCCAGGCCGCTCCCCAGCTGCGAGGAGTGGTGACTCATTTCCTTTCTTTCTAGTGACTTAATCCTGCCCTAGCAGCACATGGCCCTTCTAACCTCGCTGGGGCTCGGAGCGTAGCATGGCTTTCCGGGGCCGGCAGGGGGCGCCAGAGCCCGCAGCGCTTCCCTCAAGTCCCGGAACCGCAGCCTAGGCGGGAACCGCCACAGTCTGGGCTGGGAAATCCTGAGGTGACACGGGACAGGGACTGTGCATTGCACACCCGGCTAAGAGGGGGTAGGAAATCAGTACTGGATACCACAGTTCCGCACTGCAGGTAATAATTTCATCCTCTACTCCGGCCTCTTCCTCCCCTGGTGTTCCCACCCGTGTTTGCAGACACAGTTCCTAAATAGTGATCACTGCGGATCCTACAATGCGGTTGTTCCAGAAATCCATACTTGCCTGGACCCTCACCGGGAAGAAGAGGAGTCCACAGTCATAGACGGCCTACCTGTCCCCTGCGGGTACTCTATGATCCCCCTTTCCTTCACTCCCAGGCTCCAGAGAACCACAGACATTTACGTGGGTCTGGAAATCTCAGCTATTTTCCAAGTGTCACCCATGGAATATGACAATAAGGCCACACAGTAGGTCTCAAACCACACTGATCCTAGGGCCTCACCTCCCTGCACTCCACGAGTTATGAATACAAAAGACTAATAGCCCTAATGAAAGAAGCCAGAAAGACGAAGGAAAGTGAAGGGGACATAGGAAAGGGAATTCAGCCCTTCATTAAAGACTGTAAATGAACAGGAAGTAGAGGCGCAACCCTTTAATCCCAGGCAGAGGCAGTCCTATCTCTGTGAGTTCGTGTCCAGCCTGATCTACAGAGTGAGTTCCAGGACAGCCAAGGCTACACAGAGAAAAAACAAACAAACAAACCAAAACAACAAAGAGTTGTCAAAAAAAATAAAGTAAAAAAATTCCAGGACGATTTATAACACGTGTTCCCGCAGAAAGAATTTTTTTTTTTTTTAAATGTTAGTATTTGGGGTTGGGGATTTAGCTCAGTGGTAGAGAGCTTGCCTAGCAAGCGCAAGGCCCTGGGTTCTGTCCTCAGCTCTAGAAAAAAAAAAAAAGTTAGCATTTAATTAACCTCCTGGGTGGCTTCAGGTCACCAGGACACAGGCAGCTCCAGCATCCTTAATCTTCTCTTCAGCTCTTCTGCTGAAGACTTGGCCTTCATGGTGACAGGTTGCTTAGGGAGCTTTTTCCCCTCAGAACTCTGTAGAAGTCCAGTCTGACAGCATCAATGACTGGAGCAGCTACTGTTTTGTTTTTTGCAGCATTGACCCATGTCTGCTTGCTGACCAGTGTCCACAGTTTATCCAGGTTGACAGTTGGGCAGAAGCTCTGGTTCCTCTTCAAGTGGACATGCCTTGTAGCAACTTTCCCAAAGTTACCTGGGTGACATTTGTTGAAGTTGATCCTGTGGTGATGCTTGCCCCCAGCATTCCTGCGGCCTCCTGGGAGCTTGCGGTGCTTACCTACCGTGACCACCGTGACTCACATGGCTCAAGAGTTTCCTGGTCTTCCTAAGGATAGCACGGCAGCAGAAGAAAGAGTGTAAAACAGTATTTTTTTTTTTTTTTTGGTATAGAGATATTTCAAGTAAGAGCATGAAAATTGTCTTGAGCTAGGTGTAGGGCCTAACCATATGACCAAGTAGTGACCAAGTGTGCCCTTTCTCTTTGTCTAGCTGTAAACCTGCCATTTTCTGGACTCTTGCAAAGAAGACCCTAAGCTTTATTTGCAATAAAAGATGTGACTTAACCGTCCTCCCACAATTTTTGTGACCTACGGTTTATCTTACCAGATCACAGCCCTGTGCAACTCAGGGACCACCCTATGACCTCATTTACCAGAAAAGAGAAAAAGGGAGAAGGGAGGGGCAGTCTCTAAAGCCACAAAGATCCTCTGTGTGCTTATTGTAAAGATACTTAAGTCTGCTGAGAAGGCTGCACTCATCACTTGCGTGTGAGTTTCCTCATACACGAGTGTGTGTTTCCTCATACACGAGAGCGTGTGTTTCCTTATACATGAGTGTGTGAGTTTCCTCATACACGAGTGTGTGTTTCCTCATACACGAGAGCGTGTGTTTCCTTATACATGAGTGTGTTTTCTTATACATGAGTGTGTGTGCTTCCTCATACATGAGTGTGTGTGTTTCCTCATACACGAATGTGTGTTTCTTTATACACGAATGTGTGTTTCCTTATACATGAAGGTGTGTTTCCTCATACATGAGAGCGTGTGTTCCTTATACATGAGTGTGTGTTTTCTTTTTTCTTTTTTTTTTTTTTTTAGTTCTTTTTTTCGGAGCTGGGGACCGAACCCAGGGCCTTGCGCTTCCTAGGCAAGCGCTCTACCACTGAGCTAAATCCCCAACCCTGAGTGTGTGTTTTCTTATACACGAGTGTGTGTGCTTCCTCATACACGAGAGTGTGTGTTTCCTTATACATGAATATGTGTTTCCTCATACACGAGTGTGTGTTTCTTTATACACAAATGTGTGTTTCCTTACACATGAGTGTGTATGTTTCCTTGTACACGAATGTATATGTGTGTATGTGTGATGTGATATGTGCGTATGAGATGTATATGTATGGTGTGTGTGTAGTGTCGTGTGTATGGTGTATGTGGAATATATATGTGGTGTGTATGATGTGTGTGTGAGAGAGATGTGTGTGTGGTGTGTATGATGTATGTATGTATGTGTGTGTGTGGAATGTGTATGTGTGAGATGTGTGTGTGTAGTGTGTATGATGTATGTGTATGATATGTGTGTGTGATATGTGTATGTGTGATGTGTGTGTTGTGTGTATACTGTGTGTGTATATGTGTGGGGTGTGCGTGTGAGTGTG
>NC_046162.1:91230141-91262641 GCF_011064425.1 Rattus rattus
TTGTCTCCTTCACCTGAATGCATCTGTGGCTCCCTGTATGTAGAAGCCATAAGTCGACCTCAGGTGCTAGTCTTCAGGGGCTGCCCACCTTGTTCTTTGAGCCAGGTCTCTCTGGGAGCTGGATGTAGTGGAAAGCTTGAGGACAGGGAAGGCAGATCCAGCCCCAAGACCGGATTAGCTCTTGTGACCCTTGACCTCTATGGAGCACGTGACTTGGAGGGGAGTTGGCACACTTTATTGAGGTGCTGGGGCAGACCTTGTTTGGTGTGCTGAGTGAGGGTTCATTCAGGAAAGGCTCTGCAGACCAGATTGCTACCTTGTAGGACCCAGGAGGCAAAAGGCAGTGCGAGTCCCAGAAGGACCCTCCCAGCCTTCTTAGCGTTTAAAAAGAAAGCACATCCATTATCTACACTGGGTAACAAACTATTCCTCAGCCCAGGCTGAGTGAATTTACAGCAACGTGAGTTTCCTACTTCACCCAGTTTCTGTGGGCAGGAAATCTGGAAGTGGTTTAGCTGAGGGCTGTGGTTCTGACTCAGGGTCTCCCGTGAGCTTACCGACAAGCCACCTGGCAGGACCACTGTCTAGTGACGACTGGATGACTGGGCATGGATGGCACCGCAGGCCAGTTCCCTGATTCCCCATACATAGGTAGTAACATCTATGGTACGAGCTCTTGATGCAGGGGATGGAGCCCCAGCTGTCTTGCCTCCTCTGATGGACAGTACCTTCTCAAACCATGAGCGAAAGCACGGCGTTCATCCTCAAATTGTTCCCGTTAGATATTTGCTCACAACAATGAAAAAGACTGTAGTCCCCTGTGGTAGGGTGGCTCAGCCCTTATTTTCTCCACACAACTGCTTGAGGATGCTTATGATGAACGAGGGACAGTCAGGACGTCTGCTATGACCCAGCCTTGGCCTTCCCAAGCCAGCGTTTCTGTAGTAGCTTGTCCTGTGGATCAGCTGTGTTCTGTTGCTGTGCTTGCCTGGCGGGGGGTGGGGGGGATTGGAGATGAGGATGGGGGGATTCTGTGAGTGTGGATGCCAGGAGGTGGCATCAGTGGGACCATCCTTTGTCTTGGGGGTTGGATGACCTGAAAGACACCAGGATGCTGCTAGAATTCTAGATCCCAGGGAGATCTACCAGGAAGCCCTGACAGCCATCCTGAAAGTGTTTTAAGTTCACAGCCAGGCTCTCAGACCCTGGCTTCTCCACATGCTCTGTACTCTGCCACCTCAAAATCTCCATCTGGAAATTCAAGAGGCATCATCTCAAACTAACAGGTCTAACCCTAACTTCTGTACTCTCCTCTCCCCTATACCTTCCCCAGAACTCTGTCCTGTCTCGGGAAGTGGCAGGCCCAGCCTCCCAGGTACTTAGATCAAAACACTCACAGAGACACTCTTACTCTGATCATTATCTATGCTCTCTTCTTTTTTCCCTTCCTTCTCTCTCCTCTCCTCTCTTCTTCCCTCCCCTCTTTCCCTCCTTCCTCCCCCCTCTTTTTATTAAACAAACAAACAAACAAACAAGCAAATAAAAAACAAAAAACAGCTCTCAGCATGTAGCCCAGGATAGCCTAAATTTGTCACCTTCAACTTTCACCTCCCAAGCACTGGGATTTCTGTGTTACCATACCAGCTCCTTCCTGTTCTTCTCTTGGTTTCATTTGCCACATCCAACACACAGGCAAATCCAGCTACCTTTACTTTCAAAATATATCCCAATCGATCCTCATCAGCTCTGTGGCCACGCCCCTAGTGGCTTCCTCAAGAGGATGCTCCTGCTTCTCTTAAGAGTCTGTATCCACACAGCAGGGTCCTGCCCTGGCTCCTACTGCCTCAGCCTGTAAGCCAGTCTGCCTGTCTGCCTGTCTGCCTGTCTTTTAAAGATTTACTTAGTTTTACTTTTATGGGTACAGGAGCTTTACTCGCATGTATGTCTGTGCACGTGTGCCTGGTGCCCAGGGAGGTCAGACAAAGGCATCAGATTCCCTGGAACTGGAGTTACAGATGGTTATAAACCACTGCGTGGGCCTAGCTGGGTCCTCTGCAAGAACAGCAAGTGCTCTTAGCCGCTTCGCCATCCCTCCAAACAGCAATTTTTAAAACCAAAGATTCAAATACAATAGAATCCAAAGATGCACCCGTAGGAGGCTTAATGCTGAAGAATGACACCAGGGAAAGTCTCTGTCTCTCCTAAGGAGACTATGGTTTCCACAGAGCACAGCACAGCACAGTTGTATGCAGTCACAATGTACAGTAGCCTCGAATCTGAGTGAGGTTCCTTCAGACGTGTGCAGTGCAATGCATGCATGTTGTGTGTGTGCGTGAGCCTATGGGGTCACAGTCCACAGTGTAAGAAGCTGGGCTGGATGATATCCCACAATGCCAATGCACTGTGATGGGTTCATGCTGAGGTGGGTGGAGGCTGGGTTTCCACTGAATTCTGCCAATTAAGAATACAACTGCAGTGGGGCAGAGGTGGCGCATGCCTTTAATGCCAGCACTCAGGAGCAGAGGCAGGCAAATCTCTGAGTTTGAAGCTAGCCTGGTCTACAGAGCGAGCCGGCACAGCCAGAGTTACACAGAGAAAACCCTTGTCTTGAAAAAACAAAACCAAAGCAAACAAGCAAGCAAGCAACCAACCAACCAATTACAGCTATAATGAACATTCTTCAAAGTGTCTGGCTGGCCTAGAACTTTCTGTATAGGCCAGGTTGCTTTTGAACTCACAGAGATCCATTTGCCTCGGCCTCCTGAGGGCTGGGACTAAATAAATCTAGCTGGGCATTGACCTAGGACTGCAGCTGCTGAGTCATGGGCAAGGCATGTGCCCAACTGCCTTTTCCGAAACAGGCGTGACAATGTTCATTCCTACCGGCAGTGTGAGTTCTGGTTGATCATTGTGCCCACTGATACTTGGCAAGATCTGCTACCCATCATTATGATGCTGGTGATGCTGGCGATGCTGGTGATGCCGGTGATGCTGGTGATGCTACTGATGCTGGTGACAGTGATGATGCTGGTGACAGTGAGATGCTGGTGACAGTGATGATGCTGGTGACAGTGATGATGCTGGTGACAGTGATGATGCTGGTGACAGTGATAATGGTGGTGACAGTGATGATGGTGGTGACAGTGAGTGATGATGGTGGTGGTGGTGATGATGGCAACAGCGATGATTCTGCTCAGCTCTTCTTAAAGGGGATTTCTCTCTTTTGACCACTTGTCCTACCCAGAGGGAAGCCTGCTCCACTTTGCTCTGCTCTGTTGGGGGCAGAGCCCAGAGAGCCCGATTCTCTGCTGTTGGCCTCTTGCACTGTGGTCTCCACCTAAAGGCCTCTCCACACTGCTGTGTGTGAGAACTCCCCTCCACTCAGAGCACTGCCACTTCGGATGACAGCCCCAAAGAGCTTGGGCCACCCTGGCAGGGGAGAGGGAAAGGAGGCCAATAGAATGGAGCTCTGCCCCTGGAGCACGTGTCTGTCACTTATGAATTCATCTGAGGACCCTGCTAAACTTATCAGATTCAAAATGCAGGGTAGACATTAAAACATGAGCGTAAGAGGTGGGCATTGTGGTACACACGTGTAATTCTAGCACTTGGCGGGTAGAGGCAGGAGGATCCGAAATGTGATGTCATCCTCTGATACATAGAGTTCAAGGCCAGCCTGAGATACTGTCAAAAGGAAAACAGCAAATCCCTGTGGAGTTCTTGGGAGAAAACACAGGGGAGTCACCTGGGGTTTTGGCAAATGTCTTAGCTATGACACCACAGCGCAAGCCACCAAAGGAAGCCAGAGGTCAGGCTGGACCCTCATCGATCACAGTGCTTTGAAGGACAAAGGGGGATGACAGGGGTGCTGTTTGTCGGTCTGTGACCCCACCTGCCTCACGTGCTCTGTGGATCCTATCACAGTTCACAGATCTGAGCTGGGACCTGTCTCTAGAATAGAAGCCATCAGAAGCAGGAGAAGGCAGGTGAGGCTTGAGGGGGCTCTGCATTTCAGACTTCTGGTCTCCAGAACCCCAACGAGATATGTGTCTGTGCTTGTTTTGTTTTTCCCCACACCGCTTTCGGTTCTTTGTCATGCTTGCCTGAGGAAAAGATGACGAGGGATTTACAGTCAAGACAGCAAAGCTTAAAAGGCACCCCCAACCCTTGCAAGGCTTCTCCCTTGACTCTCCCCAAAGCTTCCTGACCCCTCAGCCCCCAGCCACCTCCCTTCAGTTTCCTCCAGCCCTCCTCCCGCCCTGATCTTCCATCTTGCCGCCTTACAGCCCACACTCCATGAAGCCATAGGACACGGTCCTACCTCTCTATTCACTCTCCCTTCATCCCTCGTTGACCCCAGAGCCAAGCAGGCTTTCCACAGTACGGGTCAGAGTAGGCCATGATCTGGCATGTGCACTGCTAGGGCCCTCCTCCTCTTCCCAGGCACATGTGTGGTATAGAGACATACATGTGAGCAAATCACTCATACACACAAAGTAAAATAAAGCAAGTTATTTAATTAAAAAATTTCAGCATATCAACCGATTGTGAAAAACACACTGAAGATGACCTGTGCCCTGTGCTGTCAGATATTCAGTCAAGATGTTGTTTTAAGTCCTTTATTATTGATTTATGCGTGTGTGCACAGGTGAATGAGAACACACCACAGCCCCGTAAGGTCATCAGAAGACAACATGGAGGTGTTGGTTCTCTCCTTCAGTCTATGGGTCCCAGAGAGTGAACTCAAGTTATCAGCCTTGTTGACATCAAGAGCCTTAACCAACTGGCCCAGGCCAGTGGAGTGAGTTCAAGGCTAGCCTGATCTACATAGGGAATTCCAGGACAGCCAGGTCTACGCAGAGAAACCCTGTCTTAGACAAAACAAAACAAAATCTCCCTAATAAACTCCAATTCTGGGCTGGCCATTAAGTCCCTTATGGTTGGTTATCAGTAGATGCTTGATTTGGATATCCATTTTCTCCACCCCTGGAGCAAGAGCTGTGTAAAAAATTTCTCAGATCCATGTACAGAAAAAGCCGAAGTCCTTCTATGCAGCAGTAACGAGTAGTTCCCAAGCCGAATGACTGCTGCTGTAGCACGAATAGAAAAATGTCAGACACAGAAGAGTTCATGCTGTAATCCCAGGGACACGTGAAGCATGAGGCAGGGGCGTTACTAGTGAGGAGTCCGAAGAGTGTTCACCCTGTGGGAACAGAACTGAAAACAGATGGGGGAGACCTGTTCACAGCTTTTTTCTCAGTGTGATGTCGCTCACACGAGTGTGTTCACTTCAAACACTCACCGGCTGTCCACGTCTGCTTTGGGGGAGGGGAGGCATGTGTATTATCTCATAATAAAAGTCCCAACAGTAGGAACAGAACAGGCAGAATCAGGGTGCAATGCTGTGGTCACGGGTGGGGTCGAGATGAGTCTCAGGCCTGGCTGGCCCAGCCCAGGGTTCCTCCCAGCTGACATAGTCCTGACAGAAGGGCTGCGTGTTTAAAGTGGAAGGACTCTGGGATGCAAATGTGGAAAAGACAAAAGCCAGGTCACTTCCTCCTGCTTTGCTTCCTCCTCTCCTTCCCTTTCCTCTTTCCTGTGTTTCCCTTTCTTCTATTTGCACTTCAAGGACCCACTATTTTTCTCCTCCTATGGAGAAACATGCTAAGAAACAGTCTGCCTTTGAGCCACAAGCCAGCCCTTGGTTTTCTGAGCGAGGTCTTGGTATGTAGTCCAGGCTAGCTTCAAATTCACAACCCTCCTCCCTCTGCCTCCTGAGAGTTAGGATTCCAGGTGTGTGCCTTCACACTGGCAAGATCCACAGCTGCCTGGGAACAGTAAGACAAATGGCTCACAGCCTGTGGCTTCAAGTCCTCAGTCTGTCAGGGATACAGACCTGCAAAATGACCAGCGCAATCTATAGCATAAGAGTCCCTGAAAGACATTCACTGAAAGAGCCAGGTAAGGAAAGTTACCAGGAAGGACTTCTTAAAGGGGAGGACTTCTTAAAGGGGAGGACTTCTTAAAGGGGAGGACTTCTTAAAGGGGCAATGCAGCCTCAGATCAGTATATGGGTATTGGTCAGGAAGATTACAGAGGTAGGGCTTCCTGGCAGAGGGAGCAGCCATCTAATGACCCCTTCCTTTTCTAACTATGTGGACATACCTCAGAGGTGAGTATGAACAGTAAGGGGGAGCCAGGAGTGAGAGCACGTGCCTTTGATCTCAGCGCTCAGAGAGGCAGAGGCAGGAGGACCTCAAGTTTTAAGACCAACCTGGGCTAAAGAGTAGGTCCTGGCCCAGCCCAAGTAAACTTAAGAGAGAAGATAAAAAAGAAGAAAAATAGGGAGGTGGCTCAGGAGTGAAGATGTGAGGGTGTAGGACGGGCCCACGGTTCTGCCGAAAGAGGAAACTGTGTTCTTCAGTGCCGTCTAGACAGAACCCAGAGCAGTCCTGGGGCAGGGGCTGGATGAGGCTGTCAGGGCTGGGATTAAAGGCATGTGCTAGCATTCCTGCCTGGGTAGTCTCTTAACTAGTGTTTATTAAGAATTTTATGAGGAGCTAGAGAGATGGATCAGTGGTTAAAAGCTTTTACTCTGGCAGAAGACCCCAGTTCAGCCCCCAACGTCCACATCAAGTGGCTCACAATTCCCCGTAAATCCACTACGAGGGGATTGGATGTTGTCTTTTTGCCTTCCCAGGCACCCCACTCATTTTTAAATTTTTAAAATTTTTAAATTTTTTAATTCTTTAAATTAAAAAAATTTAAAAAAGATTTATTTATTTACTTATTTTATGTATGTAAGTACACTGTAGTTATCTTCAAACACACCAGAAGAGGGCATCAGATCCCATTACAGATGGTTGTGAGCCACCATGTGGTTGCTGGGAATTGAACTCAGGATCTCTGGAAGAGCAGTCAGTGCTCTTAACCACTGTGCCATCTCTCCAGCCCTCTCCAGCCCATTTTTAAATATACATTTAAATATGTTTTTGAAGGACCTTATGGGGTCAAGGATGAAGCTCATTTGATAAAGTATCTATCTAGAATGTGTGCAACCCTGGGTTTGATCCTCAGCCATGGGCACCCAACAATATATAACAAAAGTTCATTGTCATCCTCTGTTCCATGAACAGGTCAAAGCCAGCCTGAGATACATAAGCCCCCGTCTCAAAGAACCAAAACCTTAGAGCTTGAAGGCTCCTGTGCACAACAGCGACTCATTCCAACAACATTGGGACGCCTCGGAGGATCAGCTGTCGGGATGTCCACAAGGCAGCGCCTGTTCTCAAAAACTCACAAGCCAATAACCTACATACTCAGTCACTCACTGAAATGGACACTACCAGCACAAAAATATTAGGATATTTTTGTTACAAGCGATGTAAGACCATAAGACCCAACTAGACGAGGCCTGATCAGACAAGGGAACTTACTGGTTCTGGGGAAGCAGGGAAGACAGATTCCTAAGTAAACATCATAGAGAGTTGCTCAGGAGGTGGGAGGGAGCTGTCTTGTTTATTTTTCAATTGCTGCAATGAGACACTATGATCAAAGCCACTTACAGAGGAAAGAGACTACTGGGTCTTGCAGCTTCAGAGGATGGACAGAGCACGTGATCATTGTGTCAGGGAAGCACAGCACTGGGCTTTTGAAACTTCCAGTGACACACCTCCTCCAAGGCCACACCTCCCAATCCTTCCGAAGCAGTTCTACCAACTCAGGACCAAACATTCAAATATATGAACCTATGGGAGCCATTCTCATTTAGACTACTACGGGAGGCGAGAGTAGTCAACAGCAAGAGTTCATCACTGTCTTCTAGGGTGACATAGCTCTTTCTGCAAAGCTACTCTGCCTTAGCCAGCACAGGTAGGTCCCGGGATTCCTGCAGGTTTTTTCTGAAGTCCTAAGGTGGCAAGACTGCTGGTCCCACACATTGGGCACAGTTGGTGGCTCTGACGGTGCAGAGCTACACTTTGCCAGGAAAGCTTCCTTTATCTTTTTCCTTTCTTCTGAGAAAAATCCCTGTCCTTGCCCTCATCATCCCAGCCAAGAATCCCCAGGCTGCAGACTGAATTGCTGCCTCCCAGATGAGCTCATCATGGTGGAACTGACAGTCACAGCGAGACGGAGATGTTGCGACCACCCAGGGCTCATGCACACATGGCCAGCAGAGCTTCTCCTGGCTTCCTCCTCTGAGCACCGCCTTCCCTCCTGCTGGCTGCAGGGTAGAAGGAGCAGCCAGGAAAAGCACAAGACAGTCTGGTGACTGAGAACAAACCCGCTTTCCGTCTGGACTC
The DNA here is from genome assembly GCF_011064425.1 of Rattus rattus. Lineage (NCBI taxonomy): Eukaryota > Metazoa > Chordata > Mammalia > Rodentia > Muridae > Rattus > Rattus rattus. The sequence continues at coordinate 91,238,445 of NC_046162.1, forward strand.
TGTCCCTAAGCCTGGGGCAGCAGGCCTCCTCGGATTCCTGTGCATTCTGCCCCTGCTTTTCCTCATAGCTCAGATATAAATAATTTCAACCCCATGCATGGCAATTGCCGAGCGGTTTCCTGCGGCTACACTGGTTTCAGCTACATTTGGAGTGGAGCTGGATTGCACCCCCCCCCAAAAAAAAAAAGATACACGAACATCAACCCCAAATGTGACCACATTTGGAACTAGCATCTTTGTTAGTGGTATCAAGTTAAGACAAGATGATACTAGACCAGGAGTCTAGGAACTGATACCTTATAAGAAAATATGGACAGACCCACACAGAGGGAAGACAATATAGAAATATGGCCACACAAAGAGAGAGGCCAATAAAGATAAGGGCAGATTAGAGGGATGTATATGGCTGAAGACCACCACTAATTAACTTCCCACATACAGGGAAGCCAGGCACGGGCAAGGAGGCCCCTCCTGGCAGTACTAGGACAGCAGCTGTCTCTGCAGACTCAGGGCCATGGACTCCCAGTCTCCGGAGCTGAGAATAGGTTTCCGAGTTTATTCTGTCTGTACCTGTTTGCTACGGCAGCTGTGGGACTCGAACATAGACGTTTGAGAGAACTGACTGAAGAAAGGTTGCAGACAGCAAGAGATATAGCTCAATTGGTAGAGCGCTTGCCTCACACACCCAAAGCTCAGGGTTCGAGCTTCAGCCCTACAAGCACATGCCTGTAACTTCGGCAGTCAGGAGGTAGAGGCAGGAGGACCAGCAGTTCAAGGCCATCTGTAGCTACATAGAGTGCAGAGCCAGCATGAGGTCCATGAGACCCTTTCTCAAAAAAATAAACGAATACAGTTAAGTTTTTTTTAAAAAAGGAATGGATAATTATGGGTTCTGAAAAACACCTTCTAGCTGTGTGAAGCAGGGCAGGCAGCCTTGCCTCTGCCTGGATTTCCACAGATGGGCAGGAGGGGCCAGGACACAGCTTAGGCCCAGGCAGAGAGACGCTCTTCAGGCATTTGACAGCTGTCCTGAGGACAGTGCTTTTGGTCCGTCTGTTCCTTGACAAGCACTGAGGATGTTAAACTGAGGTCCAACAAGTTTGAATCAGGGGAGAACTTCTTGAATCAGCGAGAACGGCCCAGAAGTGTCTGGGATGGGTAGCAAGAGCAGTCTGACTTCTGGTGGATGATAAAGGCTGAAGGGTTGAGGGATGACAGAGAAGCCTCCACTCCAATCTGGGAAGGAGGTGCCTTTTTTTTTTTTATCACAGAGCTAAGACTTTGTCCTGAGTAACCTCTCTCAGCTTTCACACCTGTTCAGTGGGTAGGTGGGGACTCACGTACAGCCCCTCCTAAGCTGTCTTTCCCATGTGGTGGTCTCATGTCTTAGTATTGGTTCACATCCTCTGCTAGTTCCAGAAAGTGTGCTCATTTGACCACAGGTACAGGTTTCCTAAGGAATTTTAGGACAGTCAGACCCCCTAGGTGAGGTCCCTTCAGGGAGTGTCTTGCCCTGCCCCATCTCCTTCCTGTCTCCCATGGAAGGCCCATTATCCCAGGTTGCTAGTGCCTCATAGTATCCTGGAATGTGAGAGTTTTCATTGATAAAACCAGGGCCAGTGCTAAGTCCTGGCGAGCCTGGAGTTGCCAATCAGTCTCACTCAATGACGAGCTCAGTGCATAAGCCTTCAGAGGGCAAATTGGAAATATTGGAAGGATCTGCAGAGAAACGCCAGGAACTGTTTTCCTTCTCAGCCTCTGAGACACCGTGTTTACATGACCCTTTAATGAGGCTGGGAGAGGCAGGTAGCAGCTTCTTTGGTCAGACGTAGCGCTGGCAGCCACAGCAGCTGGAGACCTGTAGCACCATACGTCCAGGCCTTTTACCTAGTGCCAAGGGGGCCCACCAGCTCTCAAGGAACACCACAGATTGCTAGATCAGGAGGATGTTTGGGTGAGAAAGTTTGATAGACACATGCAAATGCTTCTAGAAAGATCTGGGAAAGAATTGAGTAAGGGACTACAGCAGTGTGCACAGCCAGGGAAACAGAAGGAAGTCTGTCAGAGGAACATGGTCTCACCAAGCCTGGGGCACCTAAATTACCACACTGGCCACCACTGATCTCAGAGGGAAGTTAGGGCTTCCGTCCCTCATTTCTAGACGATGAGATGTCTCTGAGATGTTTCTAACCACTGCCAGGACAGTGCAGCCTACTTCTTTTCTCCTAAGACCCATCACCTGGCTCCCATCTGACATGCCTCTGCAGTCTCCCTGCCCACCCTCTCCTCCTCACAAGATGACGCTCTGCATATGCCCAGAAGTGTAGGCTACAGTCTAGCCTGTAACCTTCGAAAAAGTGGGACCCTTCCCCCCCGCCCTGGCCTTTATTTCTTTCTTTCTCTCTTTCTTTCTTTTTTTAATCTATTATATATAAGTACACTGTAGCTGTCTTCAGACACAACAGAAGAGGGAATCAGATCCCATTACAGATGGTTGTGAGCCACCATGTGGTTGCTGGGATTTGAACTCAGGACCTCTGGAAGAGCAGTCAATGCTCTTAACCACTGAGCCATCTCTCTAGCCCGGGACTCCCTTTTCAATAGCCTGCTCACTTTCTGGTTTGTGAAAACCAGAAAACTCCAACCCCAGACTCATGAAAAACACTGACATTTTGGGATGGTTGTTGAACTTTTACAAGGTAGACCTCTGCTGGAGGAAGTAGGGTCCCTCAGGGTGGGCCTTGAGATTTTATAGCCTGTCCCCACTTCCTGTTCATTCTCTGTCTCCTGACTACAGATGCAGTGTGACCAACTGTTTGCAGCTTCTGTCACTATGCCTTCCTGCCCCAAAGACAGATTGTATCTCCTCAAACTGTAAGCCAAACGAACTCCTTTAAGTTGTTTCTTACCAGGTATTTGGTCATAGCAATAAGAAATGTAATGGGGTTGGAGATTTAGCTCAGTGGTGGAGCGCTTGCCTAGGAAGTGCAAGGCCCTGGGTTCAGTCCCCAGCTCCGAAAAAAAGAACTAAAAAAAAAAAAAAAAAAAAGAAAAAAAAAAAAAATGTAAGGAATTATAGCTGGTTCTGAGACAATGGCTCAAAACAGGCTTCCCCATTTGAAGTGTAACCCAGACTGGTCTGGATCTCTTGATTCTGTTCCTCCTCTCTCCTGAATGCTGGGATCATAGGTGTGCACCACCACGCAGGCTGGTTCCCCTTTGTCACTTGGCTAGCTTCTACATACCTGAGGGTTTGTCACAGATGCTGCCCCTCCTCTGGGAGCCTCCTGCCATGTCTGTCATTTTGGTGCACTTGGTGCATTGTGAAGAACTCACCACTATGATACACCTACTCACAAGTCCCACAAGTTCAAGTTCACTAGCCAGCTGGGAGGCTGGATGTGAGTAGAATACTGGTTTCCATTTCTTTTTTTCTTCTCTCGTACAATTCATTAGACCAAAGCTTCCCCTCCCTTCCCTCTGCCCAGTCCTATCTGCCCCCTCTCCATTTCCCATTTCTGTACTCCCAGAATCTGGTAGAGAGTTGGTCCCTGGTACCTAATGAATGAAAGCATGCATGAATGAATGAATGGATGAATGAATGGATGGATGGATGAATGAATGAATGGATGAATGAATGAATGAGCCAATAAGCTCACCTTCATGGCTATGAAGAACATGCAGATCTGTGCTGGGTGGTCAGGACCTCAGAAGCCAAGGGGAGTTCCGACATCAGAAGGGCCTATAACTCCCTTGCTCTCTCTCTCTCTGCCTTCTCTTCTCTTTCATTGCTTTGCTTGTGTCTGAGGCTCCAGAAGCACGGTCAGGGCAAACATTGGCTGACATGAGCCTAGGGAGCAGGGGAGTGGATGCAACTGTGCAGCCCAGAGCTATGGAAACAGATTGAGGAAGACCTGACAGTGTTGTGTGTCTGCACAAACCCATCAGAGAACTTCAGCTGCTCTGCCCTTCCTAGGCCCTTGGTTAAGTATGAATAAGATATGGCAAACAAGGAAGGCAGAAGGGTTGGGAGTGGGAAGGACGCCTTCTGAACTGTGAGATCCGGACAGGAAGGGTCAGGGTTAGTCCCAGTGGTCATATGAGTGAAGGCTATCTCTTGTTGTGACCTGATAACATTAGCTAGTCCTCCGGAGCTAGGTAGAAAGCGTCCTCCCTCCCCTCTCCACCTCATGACAGCTTTGACCGTGACTATTGGTGCCCACTTACAGGTCAGCAGCACAACAATGCCGTTTCCAAATGTTCTCGAAACGTTCTTAGAATTCCTCCTCTTCGGCTGGAGAGAAGGCTCAGAGGTTAAGAATGCCTTCTGCTCTTGCCAAAGATGCTGTTTCACTCTCAGCATGCACATGGCAGCTCACAACCATCCCAGCTCCAGCTCCAGGGGACATGACACCCTCTTCTGGCATCTGTGGGCTCTGGAACACATAAACACACACACGCACATGCACATTCACATGCACACTCACATGCACACAGAAAAGAGAAAAATTCCTTGTTTGCTTTTCCTTTTTCTTCTTTTAAATAGGGTTTTGCTGTGCAGCTCAGGCTGGTCTTGAACTCCCGATCCCCCTCCAGAGTTCTGGGATGAGAGGCATGCATGACCACACTGGGCCTTAATTTATGTATTGTTTCTGGGTATTTTCTAGTGGTTTCTTTAGTGGTTTCGTGGTTTCAAGGTCTACTTGGAGTTTTTTCTGGTTTTTTTTTTTTTTTCTTCTTTTTTCTTTTTTTCGGAGCTGGGGACCGAACCCAGGGCCTTGCGCTTGCTAGGCAAGTGCTCTACCACTGAGCTAAATTCCCAACCCTCTACTTGGAGTTAATATTGAATCATTTCATGAGCTAGAGTCTGCTGTTTACCACAGTCACCGTTTCACACACACACACACACACACACACACACACACACACACACACACACACACACACATTCTTTAAGCTGTCCCAGTCGCATGTGTTAAAACTCCACAGTGCAGAGTTACACTGTAGTCTTCAAACAGTAACATCTTTTTGGAGAGTTTAAGAGGAAGAATAATCACATCTAGGTCACTTCATTCTGATCCGTAGATGTGTGTTTCTGTAAGGGAGCATTTCTCCTCAGATCCCTTTTGGCACTTCATACAACATCGGCCTTTGGAGAGTGAATTCTGTCCCCACTACCAACACCCATTAACATCTTCAAATTATCTTCACTTTTTTCTTTTCTTTAGGTTTTTTATTTTATTTTTATTTATTTATTTATTTATTTTGAGACAGGGTTTCTCTGTGTAGTCCTGGCTGTCCTGGAACTCACTCTATAGAGCAGACTGACATCTAACTCTGAGATCCTCCTGCCTCTGCTCCTGGAATGCTGGGATTAGAGGCGTGGCTATCTTCACCTTTCTTTTTTCCCTTGTTTTGAAACAGGCTCTTATGTCTTATGCATTGTAGCTCGGCCTACAACTCACTGCAGAGCAAAGGACGACCTGGAACCTCTGATCCTCCTGCCTCTGCTTAAGTGTGGAGATTACAGGTAAGTGCCACCACCCATGGTTTATGTGATGCTAAGAACCAAACCTAGGACGTCGTGCACATAGACAAGTGCTCTGCCAATTGGGCCACACCCCTGTTCCTCATCTTTCCCTTTTTTTTTCTAATTAATGGATTCTTTTAATCACTTAAAAAATCACATTTTATTTATTTCTGCACACACACGCACACGTACACGCACACACACACACACACACACACACACACGCACACGCACACGCACATACACACGGCATGACCCACTTGTGGAGGCAGAGGATAAGTTGGGGGACTGGTTCTCTTCTTTCACTCTACAGGTCCTGGGGATTGAACCCAGGTCTCTAGGCTTGGCAGCAAGCACTTTCATCCACTAAGCCATCTTGCCCTTCATCTTCCATCTGTGCACCTTGTGTGGGCCTAGTGCTCTCAGAGGCCAGAAGAGGGCATCGGCACCCCTAGAACTGGAGTTACAAATGGCCGTGAGCACCACGTGGGTTGTGGAAATCAAACCTGGGTCCGCTAAAGGATCAGTCGGTGCTCTTAACTGTTGAGCCTCTCTCCAGCCCAGTTATCTTCATTCTTGAGAGAGATTCCCGTTCACAGAAATGGGTGGTAGTGGGCAGCTTTGATCTCCATACTTCAAAGGCAGGGCAGACAGACCTCTGTGAGTTCAAGGGAAACCTACTCTACAGGATTAAAGGCAAGCACTACCATGTCTGGTCCTGATTGTTGATTATTTAACTTTGTTTTGTTTTGTTTTCTTTTTTTTTCTTTTTTTTTTTTTTTTTTTCGGAGCTGGGGACCAGACGGGGCCTTGTGCTTGCTAGGCAGCGCTCTACCACTGAGCTAAATCCCCAACCCTGTTAACTTTGGTTTTTTGAGACAGGGTCTCTCTATGTAGCTCTGGCTGTCTTGGAACTTGCTATGTAGACTGGGCTAGCCTCAAACCCATAGAGATCTGCTTGCTCTGCCCCTCAAGTTCTGGAACTAAAGGAGTGTGCTACCATGCTCAGCCCCTAATAGTTTATTTTTAATGCTCTCAGAGCAGCTTAGCATTATTTCCTGTTGTTCTATTGCTCAGAGTACCCAGTGGATTTTTGCTTCCTAAGCTGAAGCACTGCAGAATATTATGCAGTCCTGTATTTTTTGTATTTTTGAATTTCCACTTGGCTATACTGGAAACATGCATGCATGTACACACACACACACACACACACACACACACACACACACACACACACTTTGTCCTATCAGACAGATAACCGTAAGTAGCACTGGCCTTCAGACCCAGGTCTAAGCAACTCTCACATTGCCTTTTTTCACACTGGTCTGACTGTCTTCTATTTGTACACTGAAAACTCCAGAATATCTTACCATTCGGGTGACAGTGGCAGGTCTTGCTATATGACTTCCCCTTAGCGTAAAGTACACTCAGATTCAAAAGACAGTTGTAGTCACCGCCACTTATATCTTACCCTGAGCTGGGACATAAATCAAAGAGCATTGGCTCTGAAATTAGAATTGTCTGTGTTCGAATTTCACCTCCGACATCTGTGTGACCCACACGGTAAGTCACTTCAATTTCCACAAGTATAGGATAGGTGTGTTGGTTTGAATATTCTTGTCCCAGGGAGTGGCACTATTAGGAGGTATGGCCTTGTTGGAGTAGGTGTGGTCTTGCTGGAAGAAGTGTGTTGTCACTGTGGGAGTGGGATTTGAGACTCTTCCTAGCTGCCTGTGAGACAATCTTCTCCTGTTTTTTTCTTCAGAACAAGATGTAGATCTCTCAGCTCCTCCAGCACCATGCCTGCCTGGATGCTACCATGCTCCCACCTATGATGATAATGGACTGAACTTCTAAACCTATAAGCCAGCCCCAATTAAATGTTTGCCTTTATGCGAGTTGCTGTGGCCATGGTGTCTCTTCATAACAATGGAAACCCTAGCTAAGACAATAGGAGACTTCAAAGGGTCACAGTGAAGTTAAAGAGGGATACAGTACATTAGCTCAAAGGGCAGTGGATGACAGAGCAAGCGCACTCATTGGGCCTGCTCCTCTGAGCTAGGGTAGGGGGGTTGGGGGATGTGAGGAGTCACAGTGGAGGCAAGAGGAGTGTTCTGCTGGAGAGGCTGGCTTCTGGGATGTCTGCCCTTGAGGCAGGTTTCTTGGACTACTTCTAGTTGAGTAATGTAGTCAGGTCCATGTCTTGTGGACAGAGAACTCTGTTTCCTGAGATCCAGCAGCAGAGCTAGAGAGCATCAGGCTAGCCCTCCAGTTTTGATTCCCCCCTTGGGGCTATCTTCATCCTTTTGAGATGCCCATTTCCCTCTCAGGCAAGTCTGGGAAACAGGGACACATGGCTAAGGGACACTCGGCACCCTGGGGGACCCAAGCAGTTTGAGTTATACAGTGACTGAGCAAGGAGGTTTTGGAGTTTTCTCCAGTGAGAGGGAACTGTTTCTAGAACCAGAAGACAAAGAGAGGCGAGAGTCTCTGAAAGGCAGGAATGGGAGGGGGTGAATGGCTGCCGCTGGGACAGGGTGGGCCCGCTTCTGCTTTGGAGCGTGGTATGGGCCTGCAGCCAACCTCGCAGCTGCCAGCCTCTCTCAGGGAGCTGGCACCACATTGTGACAGAAATTGAAAGCAGGGAAGGGTTCTGGGGTGGGGTGACTCTGCCGGCCCATTCCTCCTTGCCAAGGAAATGCCAGTGTGTTCAGGTCTCACCATACTGTTTAGTTTTTCAAACTATTTTGGCTCTGCCTAAAATGGCTTTGGGCTCTGTCTCTCTCTGTTTCTCTCTGTCTCTCTGTCTCTGTCTCTCTCTCTGTCTCTGTTTCTGGGTTGTTGTTTTTTTCTCTCTCTCTCCATACAGATGCAGACTCTGTGTTTCAGAGACTGAAGTAGGAGCCTGAGAGTACCAGCTTACTGAGCTGAAGTCTTCTCCTACACCATGTAACCTCTGGTACTCCAAGCCATGGCTTGGCCTGGTATGAGGGGCAGTAGGGACAGCTGACCAGTCTCTCAGCTTTGTTTCTCTGTTCACACCTGCCTGCTGTCCCTGAAAACCAACAGAGGGTCTATCTGTTCTTCAGCACACAAAAATCATGGCCTATTTGTTTATGCCAAATGGCTGTCCTAGGCCTCCCAGCCACCAGGGGGCAGTGTGAGAGCCAGGAGTGGCATGTTTTTAGGTGCTTAACCTGCTCTGTTTAGCATGCCTCCTGGAGACTTCTGAGCTTCCCGGTAGAGCCTCATGCTAGTCTATTGAGTCTATCATTTCCCCTCCTGACTATGTGTGGTTAGCCTACCTTCTTTCACCAAGGCCCTGTCTTGAAGTTGCCACAAAGCCACCCAGAGACCATGTCTTAGTATCATCAGCAAGAGGGTCTGGGATCAAGCCACTATCTCAATTCCCATTCAGTGCCATGTTCTTTTTTATGAGCTTCTAAATATACATTCTCCTGTCCCCTCCAGACACGCTGAAGCTTCTGTGGATCCACTTGGCATAGCTTCTGCCCTTGACTGTAAGACCGTACATGACTCAAGTCAACATGAGTGGGAACCCCCAGCCAGCTGAGGGGTGGCAAGGCTCTTCCTCAAGTTGATCTCCTTTTCCAGTGACACCCCATAAGAACAGCATGGGGGCTATGGATTCAGATCTTTTGTAGTCCAGGATTATTCGGGAGAAGTAGGGAAAAGACAAGATGTAGCAATGTGTGTCGCCCACCTTGCTGTAGAGAGCTGCTCAAACACGAAGTCATGGATAGAATGTAGCTCAATGGTAGAGCACTTGCCTGGCCCATGGAAAGGCCTGGGTTCCATCCCCAGCACTGCCCAAACACACAAAGCCACCCCACTTTCTCCGTCCTGTTAGCAACCCAACCGTGGGATATAATTTCCTTACTTGACAGAGAGGTTAAGCAACTTTTGCAAGAGTGCACGGCTAAGCTGGAGCAGCCAGTGCTTGGGCCCTTCAGAACATTGTGGTGTCTTCTGGTTTTCCTATCACCTTCCTTGGGCATTGCAGAAGGCACGGTGCCCTGTGAAGCCAGAAAGACACAAGCCCATACAGAGAAAGCAAGCCAGAGTCTGCAAGACAAAATGTTCGAATGGATGCCAGGGGCCGCTGGGGCTGCTGCAAGATTTCGAGGCCAGATTTCTCACCACCCATTCAGCGTCAGTCTCAGGCTGCTGTAAGCCAGGGTTATAAATAGCTGGGGATATAAACATTGGGCAGGGAGTACAGAGTCTGGCTTGCTCCTGGGCTGGGAAGCATGGAGCAAGGGTGGGAGACGGTGGCTCGTCTGAACAGGATTATGGTCTGTTAGGAAGATATGTCTCCTCTGCCAGCAGTCAGAGATTTGGATGGTAAATCATCCCAGTATGGGAGATACCCTAAGCGACCAAGGAACCTTGGGATTCAAGCCCACCTTGCTTTGTGTACTCAGGATCCCTAAACTCCACCCTAGCTGTGTGGACTGAGTGATACTGGGTGTTGGGCACATCCTGATGTCATCACTGGCTAGGCGTGTGGTACTGACCAGACTGCTTACACAGTGTTCAGGAGGCCCTGGGTCTTATCTCCTATACCAGAAAAATCAATAAAAACGTAGAAAAGGCAGTCCCTTCCTCAGGAGTTCTCACATACGGAAACGTGATGAGGCCACATGTTACACTGTCCTTGTTACATGTGCTTTGGCGGACAGCATCCACCAGAACATGGGCACTGTGGCCATGACTTCCTGGGCATCTTTTGTTTCGTGTCAGCACAGCACCAACACCATCAGCGCCATCAGTGCCATCAGCACAGGGTTGCCACTGTCTCTCCTGACAACCGCCGTGGTATGGTGTTTTTGCTTGTTTGTGGGGGTTTGTATGTTTTTACAGGGTCTCTTGTAGTCTAGACTGGCCCTGAATTCAGTATGGAGATGAGACTGGCCTTGAGTTTCTGTACCTTGTCTCCACCTCCCAAGTGTTGGGATTGCAGTCATACATAACCATGTCTGGTTTATTCCTGTGTTTCCTAGTTTAACTTTTATAATCACCATGTGAGGGGGAAATCCCCATCTCCGTTTTCAAACGAGAAATGGAGTGTGCAGAGATTAAGTTCCTTCCCTAGGACTGCAGAAATGGCCAGTTACCAGCATCGGTTGTTCCTCCAGAGGACTGGGTACAGTTCCAAGCAGCCACATGTAAGGTTCACAACCCTCTGTAACTCTAGCTCCAGGAGACTCAGTGTCCTCTTCTGGCCTCTGTGGACGCCAGGCATGCAAATGGTGCACACTTACACATGCAGGCAAAATTTTATACGTAACATTTAAATTAGAAAGAATCACTTGCCCCAAATCATGTGTGTGTCTATGTGGTTATATGTGTGTGTGTGTGTGTGTGTGTGTGTGTGTGTGTGTGTGTGTGTGTGTGTGTGTATGTGCTCTGGTGTGGTGTGTGCTGTGTGTGGTATATGATGTGTGTGTGTGTGTGTGTGTGTGTGTGTGTGTGTGTGCTCTGGTGTGGTGTGTGCTGTGTGTGGTATGTGTGTGTGTGTGTGCACGCATGTGGTGTGATGTGTACATGCACCTGACATGATGCAAGTAGAGGTCAGAGGTCAGCTTTGTGGAGCTGGCTCATGGACTCCAAGGATTAAATTCCCTATGAAGCTGGGCTGACCATGACTCCTCTCCTCCTTTTTCTGCCTCCTCAGGGCCAGGACTACGGGTGTGCATCACTGGGTTGTTTGGCTTTTATTTCCCAGTGCTTGGAATTAACCCAGCTAAGAAGCAAGCACTCTCCCCGTGAGCTACATCCCCAGCATTGTTCATGGGTTTGCTTTTGACACCTGGGGTTACTGTGTGGCCAGGCGCCCCTTAGCTAGGGGTCCTATCTCAGCATATGAGAGCTGGGGTTACGGGCATGAGTCTTTATGCTCAGCTCTAGGTGGGGATTCGAACTCAGGCCTCTGCCGGTCAAGCCTTGGCTCTTAGCACATGAGCCTTTCTGGAGGAGCAGACCCTGAGAGATGTGAGGGAGTGAAGGAGGTGATGAAAGAGTAAGCAAAGAAACACAAGTCTGTCTGAGGTGCTAGCTAGGGTTTTCAGGGCCTTCGAGGTCAAGTGACTGTCATGGTGGTCAGATGTGAGGTGGAAGTGGTGCCCAGCTCTGGTCTCAGAACAGCTTCCCTGCACACCTTGCTGCTTGGAGCAAACATAGCCTGTGTGTGGGAATTGGCTGGGATGCAAGCCTGGGGAAGACTGCACTTGGATTTCCTTCCCATCCCCTGAGGGAAGGCCCGGGCGGAAGGAATGGGGCTGGCCCTGCCCCTCTGCAGGCCAGCCATCAGTGGCAAGGGCCCGGCTAACTACTGAAGTTTGTCTCCTATTGGGCAAATAGATGGTCCTACCCCATGCTAACTGTGTGTCTTAGGCCTTCCACTCAAGGCTTCCTAGGCCCCTCCCACTGAAAGTCAGGACAGCGGCACGGACAGCTTCGAAAGCAAATAGTGTCTAGTTTTCCTTCTGTTTTGAGTGGGTAGATTGGCGGGGTCGGGTGGCACTACAATCCCCCATAATCAGATCTAAATCCGATGGAGGTGGGGCAGGGCCTGCCTCAGGCCTCCTGCCAGGATCCCCAAAGGGCGGGAAACGAGTTGGCATGGAAATTACAGTGTGCTGTTAGTCGGAGCATGAGTAAGGGCGAGATCTGTGCCAAAAGTTTCTGCTCAAAGCAACATAGGAATTTGGGAGAAAAACCCTGGGCAGGAAGCCAGGGAGACACAAGAGTCCCTGATGTAGGGCATCTATAGCCCGGTTGCAGGTGACTGAAATCCAACTCACTTAAGGAGAAAAGGATGCTGTTGGTCCATAGGACAAAGAAGGGGACGAAAAATGGGATGTCCCTGAGGGAGGCTCCCTGCTTGTCTTTGCTTCTCCCACCATGCCATCTCACCCCCTCCTCCTTTTTTTTTTTCCCGGAGCTGGGGACTGAACCCAGGGCCTTGCGCTTGCTAGGCAAGCGCTCTACCACCGAGCTAAATCCCCAACCCCAGTAACAGAGTTTTTATTGCTGAGGTGGGAGCTATGTTTTCCCTTCATTCCCTGCGTGTAGGAATGTCCATTGAAATGTAAGTGGCACCTTTGGACTAGGGCTTCTAGAATGTTCTTTAAAGGTCTTGCTTGGGGCTGGAGAGATGGCTCAGCGGTTAGGAGCACTGACTCCTCTTCCAGAGGTCCTGAGTTCAAATCCCAGCAACCACATGGTGGCTCACAACCATCTGTAACGGGGGATCTGATGCCCTCTTCTGGTGTGTCCAAAGACAGCTACAGTGTATTTATACATACATACATACATACATAAAATAAATGAAAATTAAAAAAAAAAAAAAAGGTCTTGCTTACCCTTGTGTCTTACCTCCTTTTTCTGTCTATAACATGGACTTGAGGATTGCCATCATTGAAGATGACTTAAGACAGCCATCTGGGGTCAAAGAACATCACTTTGGGCTAAAATACTCCAAAGGAACTTTGCATCAAACCAACCGAGGAAATGGCACCTTCTGGAATTCTTGCATCTGAAAAGTCACTCTGGTCATGGGGGTTGGGGGTGGGGGAGAGGAATGTGACTTGTAGGAGAAATCGGTTTCCACCTTCGTCACCTGGGAGTGGTGATCTTAGTGGCAGGAAATATGTTCTCAGGAGCATTGAACTGGTTCCTTCAGATTACCAGACAGGAAGAGGAAAGATTCCTCGGCTCAAGCTGGTAGCTCCTGGGAAGAGCTATGATTTGGTCCAACCTCAATCATGCAGCCCTCCCTTCATGGCACTGCCTGACAAACAAGACCCTCTGATTGGCTTAGTGTGAGTCACTCAGCCTCCTGGGAGGTAGGCGGGCTATGAAGAAGTTAGAAAGTGGTTGGCTGTGTAAAAATAAGAGTCCAGAGAGCTGTGGGGGCTGCTAGGTGGAGAGAGAGAGCTGAATCCCATGGGTTGTCCTCTGACCTTCACCAGTGCACTGTGGCACCTACACGTGTGTGTACGCACACACACACACACACACACACACATGACACACATACACAGACACACACAGAGAAATACACACACAGACACACACACAGACACACACAGACACACACACAGACACACACAGACACACACACAGACACACACAGACATACACACACACAGACACACACAGACACACACAGACACACACATACACACAGACACAGACATTAACACAGACATATACATACACATACACACAGACAACATAAACAGACACAGACACACACACAGACATATACACACACATACACACACAGACATATACACACACATACACACACATAGAAACACACACAGCCCCCCCCCCCCCACAAATAAAAAATGTAACTGAAAAAGAGATGCCAGGACATGGACTCTACCTACCCATTAGCCTCTAGCTGCCCTGCCATCAGTGTTCTTACGCGGTCCTTTAGAGGGCGTAGGAAGCTCTGCTGGTAGAACAGGCCTAGCACCAGCAAAGCCTTGGTTCAATCCCAGCACCATAAACAGAACAAACCACCAAATACTACAGTGTCCTCTTTGCCAGACGTGATGTCAAACAATTGCGGTCTCAGCACTTGGAAGGTGGAGACAGGGGGATCAGGAATTCAAGGTCTTCCTCTACTACTACATAGCAAGTTTGAGATCAGCCTGCCTACGGGAGACTCTGACCCAAAAATCTTAATAAATAAATGAAAAAAATAAGTACAAGAAATCCCTCACAGAACAAAACAAAAGCCTGGTCCAATGCGACCCATCATGGAGGGCCGATGCTACCACCTAAGAGTGGAGTCCCCCCAGCACATACATAGCAGAAGGGGCCTGGTCCTGCCTCAGTGGGAGAAGATGCACCTAACCTGAGAGACTTGAGGCTGCAGGGAAGGGGGATGTAGGGGGTAGGGGAGAAGCACCCTCTCAGAGGCAAGGGGGAAAGTGGGATGAGGAAATGTGTGCAGGGGGGACCAGAAGGGGGCTATGACTGGAATGTAAATGAATAACACTATTAACAACAACAATAATAATAACAATAGAATGGAATTAGATAGAGAAGCTGCCCTCCATCTTGCCAGGCATGTGATAAAGTCCTCTCCTGTGGGTGGGGCTGAGGGTTCTAACTGTTCTTCTGTTCCTGTGTCTCTTGTACTCCCTCAGAGGGAGAAACCCCCATCCTCACCTGAGCCCCTGAGAATTTAAACCCAGGGAGCTCCCCATGAGGAGCCCGAGTTCTGTCCAGCAGTTAAGAGATGGGCAACCCTTGTCCAGGCCCAGCAGAGAACCAATCTCACTTCTGCACCTTGGCACCTCCATCTATAAAGGAAGCCATCGCCTCAGCCGGCTGGGAGGGATGCCTCATACGGTGCTGCACACAGCCCGCTTCCTGCCTGCACAGTTACAGACTCCATGACTGTAACTCCAGGAGGTTCCCAGGCTTCCAGTTAATACTGGGAGAGCCTGGTCTGTCAGAGCCTGACTGGGATGGAGTTGTCCCTTGCTTTGTCACTGGTGCCCTGTGTTGGCGAGTAGACATTTTCTCACAGATTCTCAGGACAAGTTAATGTTAGAGTGGTCTTCAGAGAACATAAATGGTCTATTCTGGCAAAAGTAGTATTCAGCCAGGTATGATGGGGACATATCCACCATCTCAACACTCAAAAAGCTTAGGACTGAGAGTTAGAAGCTAGCCTGGGATAAGCAGCAAAATTTTGTTTTCTTTTTTTTTTTTCCGGAGCTGGGGACCGAACCCAGGGCCTTGCGCTTGCTAGGCAAGTGCTCTACCACTGAGCTAAATCCCCAACCCCCTAAGCAGCAAAATTTAGGGGAGAAAAAGATTATCATTTTATGAGAGTGTCTGCCTTTGACCCCAAGGTCAGGGCCTTGGCCCCAAGAGTAGGATCTCATAATTCCACTCCAGTCTCACCTCTACCAGAGGCCCTAACAGACCCCGGGGAGGGCTGTAATGTATTGCATTGCATTGTACTGTACTGTATTGCATTGTACTGTACTGCACACTGTGTTGCACTGCATTGTATTGTATTGTATTGCATTGCACTGCACACTGTACTGCATTGTATTGCACTGCACTGCACTGCACACTGTGTTGCATTGCATTGTACTGTACTGCCCTGCACACTGTACTGCATTGCATTGCACTGCCCTGCACACTGTGTTGCATTGCATTGTACTGTACTGCCCTGCACACTGTGTTGCATTGCATTATATTGTAATGCATTGCATTGCATTGTAATGCATTGCATTGCATTGTATTGTATTGTATTGCACTGCACTGCACACTGTGTTGCACTGCATTGATTGTATTGCACTGCACTGCACACTGTGTTGCACTGCATTGTACTGTACTGTATTGCATTGTACTGTACTGCACACTGTGTTACATTGCATTGTACTGTATTATAGTGTGTTTTTAGACTGTTTTACTGTGTACCATCTTGTCCTCGAGCACCCCATCCAATTTTTTCACACCCTCCATGATTAATGGGCAGGATTTTAGATGCTTCAGCCCTTCCCTAGTGGGACACGGCCATCAGCCTTGTTCTGAGAGCTGGCTCCTGCCCTGTCTCCCATGTCCTGACCCGTTGTCTCTGTTTTCCTAAAGGGAATGTGCTTTCTCTTTTCTCTCAGACTTTCTTGAAGAGAGACAACTGTGTTCTGCTTTCATTTCCCTCATCTCTTCCCCCTTAGCCTCTTGGAATAGAGTTCCCACTCTCGGTTTTCATCCGGTGTGGCCGTCTCTGTGGCGGTCCTTGTGGATGATGCTGTGGCTGTGTGACATTCTCTCCCACTCTCTGACCTCACTGCCTTCACCCTGTCCGTCCCTTCCCACTTACTTACTTACTTTATTTATTTCAAAACAGGGTCTTAGCACGTAACCCAAGCTAGTGTCCAACTCTTAGCAATAGTTCTCACCTTAGCCTCTGGAGTGCTAGAATTATGGGTGGCTCAATAAACACACACACACATATACAAACACACACACATATATATGATATATAGAAACACACATATATACATATATATAAACACATATGTATACATATATAGACATGCACACGTATATACACATATACACAGACACAGACATCATATATGCACATACACACATGTATACACACATACACACATACATATATATGGAGGGGCAGGGTGCAGGGTCTCATTATATAGCCTAGGTTGGCCTCGAACCCATAGCAATTTTTCCTTAGTCTTCTAAGTGCTGTGCTTACAGGTATGAGCCACCATACCCAATTTTACTCTTTTTCGTTCTTTGTTTATTTTAAACAGGGTCTCTTGTAGCCCAGCCCGGCCTCCACCTCCCCAGTGCTGGCTTTGCAGGTGTGTGCTGCTGGTCTAGGATTCCCTGATACTGAGGTTAACTCAGGGCTTCATAGGTGCCGGCAAGCACGCTTCCCACTAAGTTACGTCCCCAGTCCCTCCCTTGTTCTTAAACATTTCCATCGTCTTTGTTTATTCTGACTTCCTGTTAGCTAGAAGTTCTGAGGCCCTTTCCTGAAGTCATAGTGGTTTTTAAATTACCGATCGTTTGACCCGCGAATGAATAAATTAAATCAGTTCAGCGTGTGTTGGGATCAATGTGGGCTTTCTAAGTAGAATGGCGAATTGCAGGAGCGTGCCCACAGTGAGCTCGGCATTGGTGTGCACACTTCCAGTCTGTGGGTCATGAGGAAAGAGCCATTCCTTCCTGAAAGTAGCAATATTTGAGGATTTCTGTTCTATAGCCTGGAGGTCCCCCTCAAAGCTAAAAGTAGGAGGCCAGAAAGATGGTTTAGTGGGTTAAAGTATCAGCCACCAAGTCTATGGGTCTGTGTTTGGTCCCCTGGATCCAACCAACGAAGAGACTAATGATTCCTAAAGCTGTCCTCTGATTATCACATACCCAACTCCCCAAACAACAACAAAATCCTAAAGACAGATATATGATCCATATATATGATTTCTGGATAGATACCCAAAAGAAAGGATGTCAGAACACCACACATATACCTGCAGGCCCATAACATGTAAGGCCAGCATAGCCACCCATCAACAGATTAATGAATAAGGAGAATGCTGTGCATAAATAATATATTATATACAATATATAACCAAAATATATAATATATAACCAAATATATATTTTATATTTATCAAATACAGACATATATGCTATATGCATGTATGTTTCTCTAGAGAACCCTGAATCACAGAATAAGCAACAAGAGTTTATATGTATATGTGTATGTGTATATGATGTATATGTATATGATGCCCATGTTTATGTATATGGTATATATGTACGTATATCCAAATATATATATATATGTGTGTGTGTGTGTGTGTGTGTGTGTGTGTGTGTGTGTGTATAACCAAAAAGACTATTCCACATACAGTGGAATAGTATAGTATTCACCCACAGAGAATGGAATCCTGTTATTTGCGGGAAGATGCTTAGGGCTGGAGTGTTACATTAAGTGAATAAGCCAGAAGCAGAAAGACAAGTATCACGCGTTATTTCTCGGATCAGGAAGCCAAGAGCTGACTTGATGGGGTCTGGGGAGATGACTAAACGGGTGAAAGCACTTCTTGCGAAGTGGACGAGAGTTTGCTTTTCAGCACCCACTTTGGTAGCTCGCTCAAAAGGATCAATACACAGTTAACGCACACAGTAAAAATGAAGAGAGAGTCAGGTGTAGTAACGTTTGTAACTCAGACCTTGGGGACGAAGACAGGAGGATTAAGAGTTCAATGTCTGGCTGGGTGTGCTAGTCCATACCTTCAGTGACAGTACTCAGGAGGCGGGGGCAGAGGCAGGTAGATCCCTCTGAGTTTCAAGCTAGCCGGTGTTACATAGTGAGACCCTGTCAAAGAGACAAAGCAAACACCAGGTGGTGGTGGCACACATCCGTAATCCCAGCACTCAAGAGGCAGAGGCAGGCGGATCTCTATGAACTCGAGGCCAGCCTGGCCTACAGAGTGAGTTCCAGGACAGCTAGAGCTACACAGAGAAACCCTGTCTTGAAAAACCAACCAAACCAAACCAAACCAAACATCCCCTCTCCCAATCACAAGTAAAAAAAGGACCGAAGTGGTAGCTCAGTGAGAGAGCACTTGTGTAACGTTTGTGTGCCTGGGGAGAAAGCACTTGTGTAGCATACGTAACACCCTGGGTTTTGTCTCCAGCACCCCAGGGGGCAAAAACACAAAGCGATTTCAGGCTGGAGAGCTGGCTTAGCAGGTGAACATAAGGGCCTGAGTTCAATTCTCAGCAACCATGTAAAGAACCAGGTATAGCCATGCACATGACTGTAGCCCCTGTAACCCCAGTGTTACATACCATACACATGGGTATGAATGCACCCACAATTCATGCACACACACACCATTTTTATTTTTTATTTATTTATTTATTTTTATTTTTTTTTGGTTCTTTTTTTTTTTTTTTTTTTTTTTTGAGCTGGGGACCGAACCCAGGCCTTAATGCTTCCTAGGCAAGCAGCTCTACCACTGAGCTAAATCCCCAACCCCATTTTTAGAATATTAAAATTATATCTGTGTTGGAGAGATGCTCAGTGGTTAAGAGTACTCTGCTCTTCCAGAGGACCAGAGTTCAGTTCCCAGCCCAGAACTGGGCAGCTCACAACTGCCTGTAACTCCAGCTCTAGGAGATTCAAAGCCTTCTTTTGGCCTCATAGGGCACCTGCACACACATGACACACACTCGGAAACAAACACATAGAAATAAAAATAAATCTAAGAAGCAACAGTAATAATCACAAAAGTCTTCAAGGAGCTTCAGGCTGATTTGATTGCATTCCCTTTTATTTTCATTATTATTTATTTAGTGTGGAGGGTTCACCTTGAAGGGATCAGGTTTCTCCTTCCATCATGTGGGTTCCAAGAATCAAACTAGGGTGGCCAGGCTTGGTAGCAAGTCAGAGCCATCTTACCAGTTCCTCTTTTTTTTTTTTTTTTTAGACAAAGTCTCATGCTGCTCTGTCTGTCTGTGAATCCTTGACCCTCCTGCCTGCCCTGCCTAAGTACTTGGATTACAGGTATGAGCTGCCTTGCCTAGCCAGAGGTAGGCAGAGGTTTGCGGAAATTTACTTCAGAAGGCAAAGCTCTATGGTGGTTCAGCTGGGTCCCCCTAGTGGCCTGGAGGACAATAGTCTCCTGTGCATCTTAAACGTTCCTTAGATGAAATCAAGATGGTTTCCTTTGGGTAGAACCCTAACGTCAGAGCGCATACCTGCAGCTCTGAGACACGTCCTCCTCATGGGTGCAGGGACAACACCAGGCTGGGTAACTGTGTGGCACACTCTCATCTTCCTTTAGCCACGCACGACAAGCAATTAGTGTTGACAAGCCTGGGTGCAAGGCCAGGCCATTGGCTCCCTCCCAGCCTCACCTGGGCTCCAGAAACCAGTACGGGCCCAGGCTGTAGTCATTCCTCCATCCTGGCCAAGGGAGCCAGTTAAAAATAGCACCAGTCGGGACACCAATTGGGAAGCCAGATGGGAAAGTCTGGAGCTTGGGTGGTGGGGCAGACAAGGCTGTTTCTGGTCCCGCTGCTTTCTGGTGACCTTGGGCACAGTATTCAGCCTTTCCTGGTCTCTGAGTGCTGCCCTGAAAGAGCAGAGCTGAGTTTCTGCATGTTTCCTTCCACAGGTCTTCAGGGGGGAACCGACCCAGAAGGCAGACAAGGTTAGTGATCTGCTTGAAGCCTCCCGTTGCTGGGGAACTCACTACCTCTGTATACTGCAGACAGCTTTAGTAGGGCTGTCAGAGAGCTTTACCCTGTGTTGGACGGACTTCCGTAGACCCCTCTTATTAACCTTGTTCTTCCCTTGGGACCTCTTGAATGTGACCAACTCCTTCACGAGGATGCTCTGCAAAGACACTTCACTTAGCTCTGTGACTTCCCTGGAAGCCAGACCCCCAGGCAGAGCAGCCCATAATTCTTACCTTGTTCAGGGCCATTTTAGTCCCATCCTAGCCCCCAGCCTTCAGGGTCTCTCACTCCCTAGTCTGGGCATCTTCTCAGCCTCTCAAACCAACTTCAATTTGCTGCCCAGATGAGCTCTTCCTGACTTCTGTAAGGAACTCCCGGTCGCCTATCCAGCCTGGGAAGCCCCTCTCCACCTTACTATGGCTGGTGGTTCTTCCGAGATGTCCCAGCCTCTGTAGAGCATCTGATGCAATCGACAGGCAGCAGGTAGGTTGACATGTAGCTATCCGACTACTGACGAGTCCAGAGTCCATCCACACCTTCAGGGACTTAGGTCTTGGAGCCGATTATAATCTTTGGCACAGTCTGGCCAGGGCAACCTGACCATATCAGCGCCAGGATGAAGGGCACGCCCTGGATCCTCCTAGAAACCACCTTCTATTATTGACCCACTATCTGTGGTCACAAGGAGAGGGTTTCCATGTGACACTGTCTCCCTTGTTCCGTGCCCTGATGGTCATGAAGTCCCATCAGATGAAGTCCCAAGATGGCTCATCCCCTCACTGTGTGACCTCATGGAATTGTTTCCTTACTCCCCAGGCATTGAGCCTTCTTCTCCTGTGTTGGGCTCTGTCACCTGAAGGCCTCTTTGGCTCTTCAGATGATATCTGTTTGTCCCCACTTCCCCATCCAGGAGCCTGCTATGTGAAGGGGGCCTCAGCCTAGCCCCACCTAGGACGGGCTGACTGAAAGCAGCTACATCCCGCACATGGTTGCTGTCAGTGAGTCACCGCACCATGGATG
Source organism: Rattus rattus (assembly GCF_011064425.1). Classification (NCBI taxonomy): domain Eukaryota; kingdom Metazoa; phylum Chordata; class Mammalia; order Rodentia; family Muridae; genus Rattus; species Rattus rattus. Next base: position 91,259,776 of record NC_046162.1, read on the forward strand.
TTTATTAGGACCCCACGAGCTGATTTGCCAACTCTGGAACCCTGGGAGCTGGCTAAGTTTAGTATGAGAGCCGTGAGCGTGAGGACGCTGTGTTCCTTCTCCTTCTGGCAAAACATGAGACTGGAGCCTTCTTTTCATCTTCCTTCTCCCTGACAAGTCCTTGCTTCATTTACCACCAGATTGGCCTCCTCCCAGCATGCATCTGTAATTAAGGGGGAAACACCCGCAATTGTGCTAGGGCTGGAGAACCTCAGATCATTGCAACGTTTTTATTTTTTTCGGGAACAGAGGCTTAGGAAATAGGATGCTTTAAAGGCGTGAATGCAGATGCATGTCTCTGGGGATCAACTTTGTGGGGTGCAGGGACGACCAGAACATGCCTTACCATGGAAAAGATCATGCTTTTTACATCAGCTGCCCCTAGAAGTAATCACTTTCAGATTAAGAGAAAGGTGGCTCTCCTTGCGTTGTTCAGCCCCTTTGCTCTTTGGCCCTTCCAGGTTTAGACCCTAGAGTCTTCCCCAGGTTTGCACCAGGAAAATGGTCCCTGGGACCTGGTTTAGGCTGGACAGGTTGACACCACAGTAAGGAGATAAATTCCAGGCACTTTAGAGGAGGTCTGAGGCATCCCACCTGCCCCGAGGGAAATGATTTCATTGGTACAACTGGTGTAGGTCACCTAGGCAGAAAGAATAACTGAGAACTGTTGGGGTGAGTGGAGGAGATATTTCTGGCTAACTCTAACTCCTAAGGGGTCCAGTGAGCACCAGCATTTGAAGGGCTGAGTGTGCTTCTCTGCTCACTGCGCCTGCACTTGTTCCTGGCTTCCTCATCCAGAGAACCTTCCTGCTAGACTCGGCACCAACACCATGGTTTCTTCTGTCTGTTGTACAATGTCTCATGTAACACAGGTTGGCCTTGAACTCCTGATGCTCCTGCCTCTGCTTCCAGATCTTCTGTTGATTGCCCTTTATCCTGTGAGCTGCTCCCTGGCTCTCATCCCATCTCAAGGGACTCTGTCCTGAGGACGTGCCTTTTGATGTTTGAGGAAATTCATGTGAGTATATGTCAGGACACACATAACTGGGAGGGACAGTCAGCAGGGAAAGCAGGGATGTGTTGTTCTCTGCCAGACACCTTTGCTCTGTCCAACCCCCAACCCCACCCTGCCCAAGTTAAAGGAGAGTAATGTGTGTCCTGCGCTTCCCCAGGGCGTGAAACTGGGAGGGGTGAGCGTCCTAGCCAATCTCCATCAGCAGATCCGTCCCTGTGCTGACACCTCTGCCTTCTGTTATCTCCTCTGAAGGTTGATGGCTGCAGTGTGGCTCCAAGGCCATTTGGGCTCCCAAGACCTAGGTTGAAGTTTGAAATCAGCCATTTGTGTAAGACCCTGGGAAGTCGCTTAAATCCTTCGGAACACCGTCTTCCCAACTTAGAGAAAGCAGGATGAGAAATCTGCATCTCTTCAACCCTAGAGACGAGTCTGGGAGAGAAAAGAAACAGCCGTGTGGCTCAGGCTGGCCTCTGAGCTGTGGCAGCCCTCAGCCTCGCTAGTGCTGGGATTGCAGGTGTGTGGCACTAGGTCCAGAAACCCATGGCTTTTTAACATCTTCCAATAAGTTTTGGCAGGCCATTTAAGACCAAGTCTCATTCCATAGCCTAGACTGGTTTAGATTGCCCAGGCAATCCTCCTGCCTCAGCCTTCCAAGTGTTGTCATTAGAGGTGTGAGCCACCATGCCAGGCTTTCAGCGAGACTTTCTATCTCTAGAATAATCTCCCAGAGTTTGTTGTGGAATGTTGCTTGACTGGTGAGCGTGAGACCCTGGATTTGATCTGCGGTGCCTGCATAAAAAAAATAGGGCATGGAGATGCACACTTGCAATGTCGGGGGAAGCAGTTTGTTTAGTGAGCTTCAAACCAATGAGAGACCCTGTCTCAAAGGAGAAAAAAGAAAGTGTCTGAGGAACACACTTGTACTCACAGGAGCAGCAATGTGAATGCATATGCACACACACACACACACACACACACACACACACACACACACACACACATTGTGCATATCCAGGGTTGCCATGAGAGCACAATGATAAGGCACAAGTGTCCATGGGACATTTTATTCTGGGCACTGAGGCCACAGTAGCAAACGAGCCCAAGTTCTGGTGGAGCTGACCCTTGATATGACGGACAGACAGACAGTAAGTAAACAAATACGTAAAATGTCACCTTAGGGGATGGATAGAGGCAGGGGTAAGGAAGAAAAATAAAGATGGGGCCCTGAGGTGGAGTGCTTGTCTAGCTGTGCAGAGGTCCTGGGTTCCCTCCCTATCACCACCAAAGTGGGCAGGGGCAGGGACGGAAGCAGGAAGGCCAAGACAAAGGGAAAGAAAACAGCACAGAGGATAGAGACCCCAGTGTGCTCCATTCTCTGATAACAGGCTCTATCGGCCAACATTTGGTAGAGCTCTTGCCTAACATGAAGAGGCCCTGGGATGGACCCTCAGCGCTGTGGGTCCATCAGAAAACCAGGCGTGGTGCTACTCTGTCCACAATTTAGCATCTGGTAGGTAGAGGCAGGAGGATCAGAAACAGTTCATGGTCCTTAGCTACATAGTGTCATCCTGGGCTACATAAAGTTCAAGGTCAGCCTGGAATACATGAGACCTTGTTTAAAAAACAAAATAAAACAAAACAAAAAATAAATGAGCCAAGAAAGTAAAAAACACCCTCAGGGAGAAAAGCTCGGGTCAAAGCACATTTCGCACCCTGCCCTGAGATGCACACGTCTTGCTTTGTGAGGAAAGGTGACCAGTCACTAGAACTACAGCAAAGGGACCCAAGGGTGGGAGAGTTCAGGACAAGGCA